>NC_143162.1:18878484-19030000 GCF_047325235.1 Durio zibethinus | reverse complement strand
CTCCTTCCGAAAATATTTTAAAAAATCCCGAACCTCAAAAAGTTTCAAAAATCATGAAAAATAAAAAACGAGTCGTCTTGCCGTGAAACTTCACGTGAAGCCTTAAGGGACCATTGTATGAATTTACAAGCCATAAAAATGGCATTGGCACGTAGAAATGTGAAGATTTGCCTAAACCTGCCTACCACCCTATCGATCCACGGCTTGCGCATCTCGTCTCTCTCGTCGGCGTAATGCCCGCCCGCCCGTCCACTCGTTCATTTTGTCAGTTGGCTTAGGCATACGGAGTTCATTCCTAGTCTAAGATCAGACCGGACCGAAAGTTGTGGCAGTAGGATTGGCAGCATGCAGAGGGGGACCTGACCAATCCTCAGCTTGTGCATCCCGCCCCTCTGGCCGGCTGAGCGCCCACACGCTCATTTCGTGGGTTGACTTAGGCATACGGAGTTCATTCCCAGTCTAAGCATACGAAGTTCATTCCTAGTCTAAGATCGAACCAGACCAATGGTTGCGGCAGCACATGCTGGGCTCGAGCATGTGCTGGTGCCGCATTTTTCTTTGCCGGGGCACCATCGTCGAAGCATCGTCGGAGATATTGACCGGCGGTATTGGGGTTCCGATGATCGAGGGGGTGGGGGTTGTGCGCACATGATGCGCGATGGGTGCTGGTACTTGGCCATTATATTGGCCCCCTATCTCTCATCAAACCTCGAGAACTCACACCCCCTTAAAGAGCATTTGAGATTTTACAGGTTTGCTGCCAGTAGCCATTAAAGTGTCCGAAATGGGGACACTTTTTTCAAATCATCACAAAATCTTGTACACTTCGAGTTTTTAGCTGAATTTTTTTGTGCATGCCAACAAAAACACAAGGATCACGTCTACCAAGTTTGGGGCCAAAACTCCTTTCGAAAAAATTTTAAAAAATCCCGAACCGCAAAAAGTTTTGAAAATCGTGAAAAATAGAAAAGAGTCGTCTTGCCAAGAAACTGAACATGAAGGCTTAAGGAACCAATGTATGAATTTGTAAGCCATAAAAATGGCATTGGCATGCAGAAATATGAAGATGTGCCTAAACCCACCTTCCCTCCTATCGATCCACGGCTTGCACAGCCCGTCTCTCTTGCCGGCACAGTGCCCAGCCGCCCGGCCGCCCGCTCGTTTCATCGGTTGGCTTAGGCATACAGAGTTCATTCCTAGTGTAAGATCCGACTGGATCGAGGGTTATGGCAGCAAGATCGACAGCATGCAGAGGGGGACCCGTTCGATCCTCGAGTTGCGCATCCTGCCCCTATGGTCGGCTGAGCGCCCGCACGCTCGTTTCATGGGTTGACTTAGGCATACGGAGTTCATTTCCAATCTAAGCATACGGAGTTCATTCCCAGTCTAAGATCAGACCAGACCGAGGGTTATGGCAACACATGCTGGGCTCGGGCATATGCTGGTGCCGCATTTTTCTTCGTCGGGGCACCATCGTCGGAGCATCACCGTAGAACCTGACCGACGGCATTGGGGTTCTGACGATTGGGGGGGCCGAGGGGGGTGTGCGCATATGATGTGCGATGGGTGCTGGTACTTGGCCCTTATATTGGGCCCCTATCCCTCATCAAACCTCGAGAACTCACACCCCCTTAAAGAGCATTTGAGATTTTATAGGTTTGCTGCCAGTAGCCATTAAAGTGTCTGAAATGGGGACACTTTTTTCAAATGGTCACAAAATCTTGTACACTTCGAGTTTTTATCTGAATTTTTTTGTGCATGCCAAAAAAAATATAAGCATCACGTCTACCATGTTTGTGGCCAAAACTCCTTCCGAAAAAATTTAAAAAAATCCCAAACCGTAAACAGTTTGGAAAATCGTGACAAATAGAAAACGAGTCATCTTGCGATGAAACTTCACGTGAAGGCTTAAGGGACCATTGTATGAATTTACAAGCCATAAAAATGGCATTGGCACACAAAAATATGAAGATTTGCCAAAACCCACCTACCACCCTATCGATTCACTACTTGCGCATCCCGTCTCTCTGGCCGGCGTAGTGCCCGCCCGCCCACTCGTTTCGTCGGTTGGCTTAGGCATACGGAGTTCATTCTCAGTCTAAGCATACGGAGTTCATTCCCAGTCTAAGATCAGACCGGATCAGGGTTGTGAGAGCACATGTTGGGCTTGGGCATGTGCTGGTGCCACATTTTTCTTCACCAGGGCACCATCACCGGAGTATTGCCGGAGAACTTGACCGGTGGCATTGGGGTTTCAACGATCGGGGGGGCCAGGGGGGGTGTACGCACAGGATGTGCGATGGGTGCTGGTACTTGGCCCTTATATTGGCCCCCTATCCCTCATAAAACCTCGAGAACTCACACCCCCTTAATGAGCATTTGAGATTTTACAGGTTTGCTACCAGGGGCCATTAAAATGTCTGAAATGGGGACACTTTTTTCAAATGGTCACAGAATCTTGTACACTTCGAGCTTTTAGCTGAATTTTTTTGTGCATGCCAAAAAAAATACAAGGATCACGTCTACTAAGTTTGTGGCCAAACCTCCTTCCAAAAAAATTTTAAAAAATCCCAAACCGCAAAAAGTTTCAAAAATCGTGAAAAATAGAAAACAAGTCGTCTTGCCATGAAACTTCACGTGAAGGCTTACGTGACCATTGTATGAATTTATAAGCCATAGAAATGGCATTGGCATGTGGAAATATGAAGATGTGCCTAAACCCACCTACCACCCTATCGATCCACGGCTTGCGCATCCCGTCTCTCTGGCCGGCATAGTTCCTGGCCGCCCGCCCGCCCGCTCGTTTCATCCTTTGGCTTAGGCATACGGAGTTCATTCCTAGTGTAAGATCGGACTGGATCAAGGGTTACAGCAGCAAGATCGACAGCACGCAGAGGGGGACCCGTTCGATCCTCGGGTTGTGCATCCTGCCCCTATGGTCAGCTGAGCGCCTGCACGCTCGTTTCGTGGGTTGACTTAGGCATACGGAGTTCATTCCCAGTCTAAGCATACGGAGTTCATTCCCAGTCTAAGATCAGACCAGACCAAGGGATATGGTAGCACATGCTGGGCTCGAGCATATGCTGGTGCCGCATTTTTTGTCGCCGAGGCACCATCGTCGGAGCATCACTAGAGAACCTGACTGACGGCATTGGGGTTCCGACGATCGGGGGGGCCAGGGGGTGTGCGCACATGATGTGCGATGGGTGCTGGTACTTGGCCCTTATATTGGCCCCCTATCCCTCATCAAACCTTGAGAACTCACGCCCCCTTAAGGAGGATTTGAGATTTTATAGGTTTGCTGCCAGTAGGCATTAAAGTGTCTGAAGTGGGGACATTTTTTTCAAATGGTCACAAAATCTTTTACACTTCGAGTTTTTAACTAAATTTTTTTGTGCATGCCAAAAAAAATACAAGGATCACGTCTACCAAGTTTGGGGCTAAAACCCTTTCCGAAAAATTTTTAAAAAATCCCGAACTGCAAAAGGTTTTGAAAATCGTGAAAAAATAAAACGAGTCGTCTTGCCTTGAAACTTCACGTGAAGGCTTAAAGGACCATTGTATGAATTTACAAGCCATAAAAATGGCATTGGCATGTAGAAATATGAAGATGTGCCTAAACCCACCTACCACCCTATCGATCCACAGCTTACGCATCCCGTCTCTCTGTCTGGCGTAGTGCCCACCCGCCCACTTGTTTCATCGGTTGGCTTAGGCATACGGAGTTCATTCCCAATCTAAGATCAGACCAGACTGAGGGTTGCGGCAGCAGGATTGGTAGCATGCAGAGTGTGACCCGACCAACCCCCGGCTTGCCCATCCTGCCCCTTTGGTCGGTTGAGCGCCCGCACGCTCGTTTCGTGGTTTGACTTAGGCATACGGAGTTCATTCCCAGTCTAAGATCGGACCAGACCGAGGGTTGCGACAGCACATGCTGGGCTCAGGCATGTGCTGGCGCTGCATTTTTCTTCGTCGGGGCACCATCGTCGGAGCATCGCCGGAGAACCTGACCGACGGCATTAGGGTTCCGGTGATCGGGTGGCCGGGGGGGTCTGCGCACATGATGTGTGATGGGTGCTGGTACTTGGCCCTTATATTGGCCCCCTATCCCTCATTAGACCACGAGAACTCACTCACCCTTAAAGAGCATTTGAGATTTTACAGGTTTGCTGCCAGTAGCCATTAATGTGTCTGAAATGGGGACACTTTTTTCGAGTGGTCACAAAATCTTGTACACTTTGAGTTTTTAGCTGAATTTTTTTGTGCATGCCAATAAAAATACAAGGATCACGTCTACCAAGTTTGGGGCCAAGACTCCTTATAAAAAAATTTTAAGAAATTCCAAATCGTAAAAAGTTTCAAAAATCGTAAAAAAGAGAAAATAAGTCATCTTGCCATGCAACTTCACGTGAAGGCTTAAGGGACAATTGTATGAATTTACAAGCCATAAAAATGGCATTGGCAAACAAAAATATGAAGATGTCCCTAAACGCACCAACCACCCTACTGATCCACGGCTTGCGCATCTCGTCTCTCTGCCCGGTGTAGTGCCCGCCCACCCTCCTGTCCGCTCGTTTCGTCGGTTGGCTTAGGCATACGGAGTTCATTCCCAGTCTAAGCATATGGAGTTCATTCCCAGTCTAAGATCGGATCGAATCGAGGGTTGCGACAGCACGTGCTGGGCTCGGGCATGTGCTGGTGCCACATTTTTCTTCACCGGGGCACCATCGTCGGAGCATCGTCGGAGAACCTGACCGGCGGCATTGGGGTTCCGACGATCGGGGGTGCCAGGGAGGGTGTGCGCACATGATGTGCAATGGGTGCTGGTTCTTGGCCCTTATATTAGCCCCTATCCCTCATCAAACCTCGAGAACTCACACCCCCTTATAGAGCATTTTAGAATTTACATGTTTGCTGCCAGTATGCATTAAAGTGTCTGTAATGGGGACACTTTTTTCAAATGGTCACAAAATCTTGTACACTTCGAGTTTTTAGCTGAATTTTTTTGTGCATGCCAAAAAAAATACAAGGATCATGTCTACCAAGTTTGGGGCCAAGACTCCTTATAAAAAAATTTTAAGAAATTCCAAATCGTAAAAAGTTTCAAAAATCGTGAAAAAGAGAAAACGAGTCATCTTGCCATGCAACTTCACGTGAAGGCTTAAGGACAATTGTATGAATTTACAAGGCATAAAAATGGCATTGGCACATAGAAATATGAAGATGTCCCTAAACCCACCTACCACCCTATCGATCCACGGCTGGCGCATCTCGTCTCTCTGGCCGGTGTAGTGCCCGCCCACCCGACCATCCGCTCGTTTCGTCGATTGGCTTAGGCATACAGAGTTCATTCCCAGTCTAAGATCAGACCGGACCAAGGGTTTCTGTAGCAAGCAGCACGCAGAGGGGGACCCGGCAGATCCTCAGCTTGCGCATCCCACCCCCTGGCCTGCTGAGCGCCCGCACGCTCATTTCGTGGCTTGACTTAGCCATATGGAGTTCATTCCCAGTCTAAGCATACGGAGTTCATGACCAATGTAAGATTGGACTGGACCGAGGGTTGCGGCAGCACTTGCTGGGCTCGGGCATTACTGGAGCCGCATTTTTCTTCGTCGGGGAACCATCGTCGGAGAACTTGACCGACGACATTGGGGTTCCGACAATCGGGGGGGCCGGGGGGGTGTGCGCACATGATATGCAATGGGTGCTGGTACTTGGCCCTTATATTGGCCCCCAATCCCTCATCAAACCTCGAGAACTCACACCCCCTTAAAGTACATTTGAGATTTTACAGGTTTGCTGCCAGTAGCTATTAAAGTGTTTGAAATGGGGACACTTTTTTCAAATGGTCACAAAATCTTGTACACTTTGAGTTTTTAGCTGAATTGTTTTGTGCATGCCAACAAAAATACAAGGATCACGTCTACCAAGTTTGGGGTGAAAACTCCTTTCGAAAAAATTTTAAAAAATCCCGAACCGTAAAAAGTTTCAAAAATCATGAAAAATAGAAAACGAGTCATCTTGCCATGAACGTGAAGTCTCAAGGGACCATTGTATGAATTTACAAGCCATAAAAATGGCTTTGGGATGCAGAAATATGAAGATATGCCTAAACGCACCTACCACCCTATAGATTCACGGCTTGCGCATCCCATCTCTCTGGCCGGCGTAGTGCCCGCCCGCTCGTTTCATCGGTTGGCTTAGGCATACAGAGTTCATTCCTGGTCTAAGATTGGACTGGACTGAGGGTTGCAATAGCAGGATCGACAGCACGTAGAGGGGGACCCGGCCGATCCCTGGCTTGTGCATCCTGCCCCTTTGGTCGACTGAGCACCCGCACGTTCGTTTTGTGGGTTGACTTAGGCATACGGAGTTCATTCCCAGTCTAAGATCGGTCCGGATCGAAGGTTGCGACAGCACATGCTGAGCTCGGGCATGTGCTGGTGCCGTATTTTTCTTCATCGGGGCACGATCGCCGAAGAATCGTTGGAGAACCTAACCGACGGCAATGGGGTTCCGACGATCGGGGGGGCCAGGGGGGTGTGCGCACATGATGTGCGATGGGTGCTGGTACTTGGCCCTTATATTGGCCCCCTATCCCTCATCAAACCTCGAGAACTCACACCCCCTTAAAGAGCATTTGAGATTTTACAAGTTTGCTGCCAGTAGCCATTAAAGTGTCTGAAATGGGGACACTTTTTTCAAATGGTCACGAAATCTTGTACACTTCAAGTTTTTAGCTAAATTTTTTTGTGCATGCCAAAAAAAATACAAGGATCAAGTCTACAAGTTTGGGGCCAAAACTCCTTCCAAAAAAATTTTAAAAAATTTCAACCGCAAAAAGTTTAGAAAATCATGAAAAATAGAAAACGAGTCGTCTTGCCATGAAACTTCACGTGAAGGCTTAAGGGACCATTGTATGAATTTAGAAGCCATAAGAATGGCATTGGCACACAGAAATATGAAGATGCACCTAAACCCACCTACCACCCTATCGATCCACAGCTTGCGCTTCCCATCTCTCTGGTCGGCGTAGTGCCCGACCGCTCATTTCGTCGGTTGGCTTAGGCATACGGAGTTCATTCCCAGTCTAAGATCAGACCGGATTGAGGGTTGCGGCAGCAGGATTGGCAGAACACAGAGGGGGACCTGGCCGATTCTCAGCTTGCGCATCCCGTCCCTTTGGCCGGCTGAGTGCCCGCACGCTCGCTTCATGGGTTGACATAGGCATACGAAGTTCATTCCCAGTCTAAGCATATGGAGTTCATTCCTAATCTAAGATCGGATCGAACCGAGGGTTGCAGCAGCACATGTTGGGCTCGAGCATGTGCTGCTGCCACATTTTTCTTAATCGGGGCGCCATCGTCGGAGCATCGTCGGAGAACCTGACCGGCGACATTAGGGTTCCGACGATCGGGGGGGCCAGGGTGGGTGTGCGCACATGATATGTGAAGGGTGCTGGTACTTGGCCCTTATATTGGCCCCCTATCCCTCATCAAACCTCGAGAACTCACACCCCTTGAAAAAGCATTTGAGATTTTACAGGTTCGCTACCAGTAGCCATTAAAGTGTCTGAAATGGGGACACTTTTTTCAAATGGTCACAAAATCTTGTACAGTTCGAGTTTTTAGCTGAATTTGTTTGTGCATGCCAACAAAAATACAAGGATCACGTCTACCTAGTTTGGGCCAAAACTTCGTTCAAAAAAATTTTAAAAAATCCTGAATCGCAAAAAGTTTCAAAAATTGTGAAATTTAGAAAACGAGTCGTCTTGCCATGAAACTTTACGTGAAGGCTTAAGAGACCATTGTATGAATTTACAAGCCATAAAAATGGCCTTGGTACGTAGAAATATGAAGATGTGCCTAAACCCACCTACCACCCTATCGATCCACGGCTTGCGCATTCTGTCTCTTTGGCCGGTGTAGTGCCCGCCTGCCCGCCCGCCCGCTCGTTTCATCAGTTGGCTTAGGCATACAGAGTTCATTCCCAGTCTAAGATCAGACCAGACTGAGGGTTGCGGCAGTAGGCTCGGTAGCACGTAGAGTGGGACCTGGTCGATCCCCGGCTTGTGCATCCCGCCCCACTAGCCGGTTGAGTGCCCGCACGCCTGTTTCGTGGGTTGACTTAGGCATACGGAGTTGATTCCCAGTTTAAGCATACGGAGTTCATTCCCAGTCTAAGATCGGACCAGACCGAGGGTTGCGGTAGCACATACTGGGCTCGGGCATTTGCTGGTCTTGCATTTTTCATCACCGGGGCACCATCGCCAGAGCATAACCGGAGAACCTGACCGGTGGCATTGGGGTACCGGAGATCGGGGGGCCGATCGGGGGGTGTGCGCACATGATGTGCGATGGGTGCTGGTACTTGTCCCTTATATTGGCCCCCTATCCCTCATCAAACCTCGAGAACTCACACCCCCTTAAAGAGCATTTGAGATTTTACAGGTTTGCTGCCAGTAGCCACTAAAGTGTCTAAAATGGGGACACTTTTTTCTAATGGTCACAAAATCTTGTACACTTCGAGTTTTTAGCTGAATTTTTTTGTGCACGCCAACAAAAATACAAGGATCACGTCTACCAAGTTTGGGGTTAAAACTCCTTCCGAAAAAATTTTAAAAAAACTCAAACCGTAAAAAGTTTTGAAAATCCTGAAAAATAGAAAATGAGTTGTCTTGCCATGAAACTTCACATGAAGGCTTAAGGGACCATTGTATGAATTTACAAGCCATAAAAATGGCATTGGCATGCAAAAATATGAAGATGTGCCTAAACCCACCTACCACCTTATCGATCCACGGCTTGCATATACCATCTCTCTGGCCGGCGTTGTGCCCGTCCGCCCGCCTGCCAGCCCGTTCGTTCCCAGTCTAAGATTGGACTGGACCGATGGTTGCGGTAGCAGACAGAGCAGGACCCAACCGATCCCCGGGATGCACGCTCGTTTAATGGTTTGACTTAGGCATATGGAGTTTATTCCCAGTCTAAGCATACGAAGTTCATTCCCAGTCTAAGATCGAAATAGACCGAGGGTTCTGGCAGCACATGCTGGGCTCGAGCATGTGCTGGTGCCGCATTTTTCTTCGTCGGGGCACCAACGCCGGAGCATCGTCGGAAAACCTGACCAGCGGCATTGGGGTTCCGACAATCGGGGGGCCGGGGGGTGTGCGCACATGATATGCGATGGGTGCTGTACTTGGCCCTTATATTTGCCCCTATCCCTCATCAAACCTTGAGAACTCACACCCCCTTAAAGAGCATTAAAGATTTTATAGGTTTGCTGCCAGTAGCCATTAAAGTGTCTGAAATGGGGACACTTTTTTCAAATGGTCACAAAATCTTGTACACTTCGAGTTTTTAGCTGAATTTTTTTGTGCACGCAAAAAAAAATGGAAGGATCATGTCTACCAAGTTTGCGGCCAAAAATCCTTTCGAAAAGAATTTTAAAAGATCCCGAACCGTAAAAAGTTTCAAAAATCATGAAAAATAGAAAACGAGTCGTCTTTCCATGAAACTTCACGTGAAGGCTTAAGGGACCATTGTATGAATTTACAAGCCATAAAAATGGCATTAGCATGCAGAAATATGAAGATGTGCCTAAACCCACCTACCACCCTATCGATCCATGGCTTGCGCATCCCGTCTCTCTGGCCGACGTAGTGCCCGCCCGCATGCCCGTCCGCTTGTTTCGTCGGTTGGCTTAGGCATACGGAGTTCATTCCCAAAGTAAGATCAGATCAGACCAAAGGTTACGGTAGCAGGATCGATTGCACACAGAGGGGGACCCGTTCGATCCCTGGCTTGCGCATCCCACCCCTCTGGCCGGCTGAGCGCCCGCACCCTTGTTTCGTGGGTTGACTTAGGCATAGGGAGTTCATTCCCAGTCTAAGCATACGGAGTTCATTCCCAGTCTAAGCATACGGAGTATCGAACCAGACCGAGGGTTTCGGTAGCACATGCTGGGCTCAGGCATGTGCTGGTGCCGTATTTTTCTACTCCGGGCACCATTATCGGAGAATCGTCGGAGAACCTGACCGACGACTTTGGGGTTTCGATGATCGGGGGGCCGGGGGGTGTGCGCACATGATGTGCGATGGGTGCTGGTACTTGGCCCCCTATCCCTCATCAAACATCGAGAACTCATACCCCCTTAAAGAGCATTTGAGATTTTACAGGTTTGCTGCCAGTAGCCATTAAAGTGTCTGAAATTGGGACACTTTTTTCAAAAGGTCACAAAATCTTGTACACTTCGAGTTTTTAGCTGAATTTTTTTTTGCATGCCAAAAAAAATACAAGGATCATGTCTTCCAAGTTTAGGATCGAAAGTCCTTCCGAAAAAATTTTAAAAAATCCCGAACCCCAAAATGTTTCAAAAATCATGAAAAATAGAAAATGAGTCGTCTTGCCATGAAACTTCACGTGAAGGCTTAAGGGACCATTGTATGAATTTACAAGCCACAAAAATGGCATTGGCACACAGAAATATGAAGATGTGCCTAAACCCACCTACCACCCTATCGATCCATGGCTTGCGCATCTCATCTCTCTGGCCAGCGTAGTTCCCTTCCTCCCGCTCGTTTCGTCAGTTGGCTTAGGCATACAGAGTTCATTCCCAGCCTAAGATTGGACAGGATTGAGTGTTGCGGCAGCAGGATCGACCGCACGTAGTGGGGGACCCGACCGATCCCCGGCTTGCACATCCTGCCCCTTTGGCCGACTGAGCGCCCGCACGCTCGTTTTGTGGGTTGACTTAGGCGTACAGAGTTCATTCCCAGTCTAAGCATATGGAGTTCATTCCCAGTCTAAGATCAGACTGGACCGAGCGTTGCAGTAGCACATGCTGGGCTTGGGCATGTGCTGGTGCCACATTTTTCTTCGTCGGGGCACCATCACCGGAGCATCGCCGGAGAACCTGACCGGTGGTATTGGGGTTTCGACGATCGGTGGGGCCGGGGGGGTGTGCACACATGATGTGCGATGGGTGCTGGTACTTGGCCCGTATATTGGCCCCATATCCCTCACCAAACCTTGAGAACTCACACTCCTTAAAGACCATTTGAGATTTTACAGGTTTGCTGCCAATAGCCATTAAAGTGTCTGAAATGGGGACACTTTTTTCAAATGGTCACAAAATCTTGTACACTCTGAGTTTTTGGCTGAATTTTTTTATGCACGCCAACAAAAATTCAAGGATCACGTCTACCAAGTTTGGGGCAAAAACTCTTTCCAAAAAAATTTTAAAAAATCTCGAACCGTCAAAAGTTATGAAAATCATGAAAAATAGAAAATGAGTCATCTTGCAATGAAACTTCATGTGAAGGCTTAAGGGCCATTGTATGAATTTACAAGCCATAAAAACGGCATTGGCATGCAGAAATATGAAGATGTGCCTAAACCCACCTACCACCCTATCGATCCACGGCTTGCGCATTCCGTCTCTCTGGCCAATGTAGTGCCCGCCCGCCCGTTCATTTCATCGGTTGGCTTAGGCATACGAAGTTCATTCCCAATCTAAGATCAGATCGAACCAAGGGTTGTGGCAACAGGATTGACAGCACACGGAGGGGGACTCGGCTGATCCTCGGCTTGCTTATCCTGCCTCTCTAGCCAGTTGAGCGCCCGCACGCTTGTTTCGTGGGTTGACTTAGGCATAGAGAGTTCATTCCCAGTCTAAGCTTACAGAGTTCATTCTCAATCTAAGATCGGACCGAACCGAAGGTTGTGACAGCACATGCTGGGCTCGGGCATGTGCTGGTCCGTATTTTTCTTTGCCGGAGCACCATCGCCGGAGCATCGCCGAAGAACCTGATCGGCGGCATTGGGGTTCCAGCGATCGGGGGGGCCGGGGGGTGTGTGCGCACATGATGTGCGATGGGTGCTGGTACTTGGCCCTTATATTGGCCCCCTATCTCTCATCAAACCTTGGGAACTCACACCCCCTTAAAGAGCATTTGAGATTTTATAGGTTTGCTGCCAGTAGCAATTAAAGTGTCTAAATTGGGGACACTTTTTTCAATTGGTCACAAAATCTTGTACACTTTGAGTTTTTAGCTGAATTTTTTTGTGCATGCCAACAAAAATACAAGGATGACGTCTACCAACTTTGGGTCCAAAAATCCTTTCGAAAAAATTTTAAAAAATCCCAAACCGCAAAAGGTTTCAAAAATCATGAAAAATAGAAAACGAGTCATCTTGCTATGAAACTTCACGTGAACGCTTAAGGGACCACTGTATGAATTTACAAGCTATAAAAATGGCATTGGCATGCAGAAATATGAAGATGTGCCTAAACCCACCTACCATCCTATCGATCCACGGCTTGTGTATCCCGTCTCTCTGGCCGGCGTAGTGCCCGCCCACCCGCCCACCCTCTCGTTTCATCGGTTGGCTTAGGCATACGGAGTTCATTCCCAGTCTAAGATCAGACTGGATCGAGGGCTGCAGTAGCAGGATCGGCAGCACGTAAAGGGGGACCCTACCGATCCCCGGCTTGCGCATCCCGCCCCTCTGGCAGGCTAAGCGCCCACACGCTCGTTTCATGGGTTGACTTAGGCATACGGAGTTCATTCCTCGTCTAAGCATATGGACTTCATTCCCAGTCTAAGATCGGACCGGACTGAGGGTTGCGACAGCACATGCTGGGATCGAGCATGTGGTGGTGTCGCATTATTCTTCGTCGGGGCACCATCGTCGGAGCATCGCCAGAGAACCTGATCGGCAGCATTGGGGTTCCGACGATCGGGGGGACCGGGAGGGGTGTGAGCACATGATGTGCAATGGGTGCTGGTATTTGGCCCTTATATTGGCTACATATCCCTCATCAAACCTCGAGAACTCACAACCCCTTGAAGAGCATTTAAGATTTTACAGGTTTGCTACCAGTAGCCATTAAAATGTCTGAAATGGAGACACTTTTTTCAAATGGTCACAAAATCTTTTACACTTCGAGTTGTTAGCTGAATTTTTTTGTGCATGCCAACAAAAATACAAGGATCACGTCTACCAAATTTGGGGCCAAAACTCCTTCTGAAAAAATTTTAAAAAATTTCAAACTGCAAAAAGCTTCAAAAAACGTGAAAAATAGAAAACGAGTCCTCTTGCCATGAAACTTCACGTGAACGCTTAAGAGACCATTGTACAAATTTACAAGCCATAAAAATGGCATTGGCATGCACAAATATGAAGATGTGCCTAAACCCACCTACCACCCTATCGATCAACGGCTTGCACATCCCGTCTCTCTGGCCGACGTAATGCCCGCCCGCCCGCTTCTTTCATCAGTTGGCTTAGGCATACGGAGTTCATTCCCAGTCTAAGATCGGACCAAATCAAGGGTTACGACAATAGGATCGGTAGCATGCAGAGGGGGACCCGGCTGATCCCCGGCTTACGCATCCCGCCCCTCTGGCCGACTGAGCGCCCGCCCGCCCGCCCGCATGCTCGTTTCATTGGTTGGCTTAGGCATATGGAGTTCATTCCCAGTCTAAGATCGGACCAGGCCAACGGTTGTGGTAGCAGGATTGGCAGCACGTAAAGGGGGACCCGGTTGATCCCTGGCTTGCGCATCCCGCCCTTCTGGCAAGCTGAACGCCCGCACGCTTGTTCCGTGGGTTGACTTAGGAATACGGAGTTCATTCCTAGTCTAAGCATACGGAGTTCATTCCCAGTCTAAGATCAGACCGGAGCGAGGGTTGCGGCAGCACATGCTGCGCTCAGGCATGTGCTGGTGCTGCATTTTTCTTCGTCGGGGCACCATCACCGGAGCATCGCCAGACAACCTGACCGAATGTATTGGGGTTCCGGCAATCGGAGGGGTCGAGGGGGGTGTGTGTACATGATGTGCGATGGGTGCTGGCACTTGGCCCTTATATTGGCCCCCTATCCCTCATCGAACCTCAAAAACTCACACCCCCTTAAAGAGCATTTGAGATTTTACAGGTTTGCTGCCAGTAACCATTAAAGTGTCTGAAATGGGGACACTTTTTTCAAATGCTCACAAAATCTTGTACACTTCAAGTTTTTAGATGAATTTTTTTGTGCATGCCAAAAGAAATACAAGGATCACATCTAACAAGTTCATGGCCAAAACTCCATCTGAAAAATTTTTAAAAAATCTCGAACCGTAAAAAGTTTCAAAAATCATGAAAAATAGAAAACGAGTCATCTTGACATGAAACTTCACGTGAAGGCTTAAGGGACCACTGTATGAATTTTCAAGCCATAAAAATGGCATTGGCACGTAAAAATATAAAGATGTGCGTAAACTCACCTACCACCCTATCGATACACAGCTTGTGCATCCCGTCTCTCTGGCTGACGTAGTGCCCGCACGCCAGCCCTCCCGCTCGTTTCGTCGGTTGGCTTAGGCTTACGGAGTTCATTCCCAGTCTAAGATCAGACCAGACTGAGGGTTGCTACAGTAGGATCGACAGCACATAGAGGGGGACCCGGTCGATCCCTGGCTTACGCATCTTGCCCCTCTGGATGGCTGAGCAGCCGCACGCTGTTTTCGTGGGTTGACTTAGGCATACGGAGTTCATTCCCAATCTAAGAATACGAAGTTCATTCCCAGTCTAAGATCGAACCGGACCGAGCCTTCCGACAGCACATGCTGGGCTCGGGCATGTGTTGGTGCCGTAGTTTTCTTCATCGGGGCACCATCGTCGGAGAACCTGGCCGATGGCATTAGGGTTCCGACGATCGGGGGGGCCGGGGGGGGAGTGTGCACATGATGTGCGATGGGTGCTGGTACTAGGCCCTTATATTGGCCCCCTATCCCTCATCAAACCTTGAGAACTGACACCCCCTTAAAGAGCATTTGAGATTTTACAAGTTTGCTACCAGTAGCCATTAATGTGTCTGAAATGGGGACACTTTTTTCAAATGGTCACAAAATCTTGTAGACTTTGAGTTTTTAGCTGAATTTTTTTGTGCATGCCAAAAAAAATACAAAGACCACGTCTACCAAGTTCAGGGCCAAAACTCCTTCTGAAAAAATTTAAAAAAATCTCGAACCGTAAAAAGTTTCAAAAATCATGAAAAATGGAAAACGAGTCATCTTGACATGAAACTTCACGTGAAGGCTTAGGGGACCAATGTATGAATTTACAAGCCATAAAAATGGTATTGGCATGCAGAAATATGAAGATCTGCCTAAACCCACCTACCACCCTATCGATCCATGGCTTACGCATCTCATCTCTCAGGCCGACGTAGTGCCCACCAGCCCGCTCATCTGCTCGTTTCGTCGGTTAGCTTAGGGATACGGAGTTCATTCCCAGTCTAAGATCGGATCAAACCAAGGGTTACGGCAGCAGGATCAACAGCACGCAGAGGGGGACCCGACTGATCCTCGGCTTACGCATCCCGCCCCTCTGGCTGGCTGAGCACCCGTACGCTCGTTTTATGGGTTGACTTAGGCATACAGAGTTCATTCCCAGTCTAAGCATATGGAGTTCATTCCCAGTCTAAGATCACATCGGATCAAGGGTTACGGCAGCACATGCTAGGCTTGGGCATGTTTCGGTGCCGCATTTTTCTTCACCGGGGCACCATCGAGAACTCACACCCCCTTAAAGAGCATTTGACATTTTACAGGTTTACTGTCAATAGCCATTAAAGTGTCTGTAATGGGGACACTTTTTTCAAATGGTCACAAAATCTTGTACACTTCGAGTTTTTAGCTGACTTTTTTTATGCATGCCAACAAAAACACAAGGATCACGTCTACCAAGTTTGGGGCCAAAACGCCTTCCAAAAAAATTTTAAAAAATTCCAAACCGTAAAAGGTTTTGAAAATCATGAAAAATAGAAAACGAGTGATCTTGCCATGAAACTTCACGTTAAGGCTTAAGTGACCATTGTATCAATTTACAAGCCATAAAAATGGCGTTGGCAGGTAGAAATATGAAGATGTACCTAAACCCACCTACCACCCTATCGATCCATGGTTGGCGCATCTCGTCTCTCTGGCCGGCATAGTGCCCGCCCGCCCGTCCGTTCGTTTCCTCGGTTGGCTTAGGCATACGGAGTTCATTCCCAGTCTAAGATCGGACCGTACTGAGGGTTGCAGCAGCACATGCTAGGCTAGGGCATGTGCTGGTGCCGTATTTTTCTTCGCTGGGGCACCATTGTTGGAGCATCATCGGAGAACCCGACCGACGGTATTGGGGTTCCGGCGATTGGAGGGGCCGGGGGGGTGTGCGCACATGATGTGCGATGGGTGCTGGTACTTGGCCCTCATATTGGTCCCCTATCCCTCATCAAACCTCAAGAACACACACCCCCTTAAAGAGCATTTGAGATTTTACAGGTTTGCTGCCAGTAGCCATTAAAGTGTGTGAAATGGGGACACTTTTTTCAAATGGTCACAAAATCTTGTACACTTTGATTTTTTAGCTGAATTTTTTTATGCATGCCAACAAAAATACAAGGATCACGTCTATCGAGTTTGGGGCCAAAACTCCTTCCAAAAAAATTTTTAAAAATCCCGAACCATAAAAAGTTTGGAAAATCATGAAAAATAGAAAACGAGCCCTCTTGCCATGAAACTTCACGTGAAGGCTTAAGGGACAATTGTATGATTTTACAAGCCATAAAAATGGAATTGGCATGCAGAAATATGAAGATGTGCCTAAACCCACCTACCACCCTATCGATCCACGGCTTGCGCATCCCGTCTCTCTGGCCGACGTAGTGCCCACCCGCCCGCCCACTCGTTTCATCGGTTGGCTTGGGCATATGGAGTTCATTCCCAGTCTAAGATCGAACCGGACCGAGGGTTACAGCAGCACATGCTGGGCTTGGGCATGTGCTGGTGCCGCATTTTTCTTCGTTGGGGCACCATCGTCGGAGCATCATCCGAGAACCTGACTGGCGGCATTGGGGTTCCGACGATCGGGGTTCCGGGGGGTGTGCGCACATGATGTGTGATGGGTGCTGGTACTTGGCCCTTATATTGGCCCCCTATCCCTCATCAAACCTCAAGAACTCACACCCCCTTAAAGAGCATTTGAGATTTTACAGGTTTGCTGCCAGTAGCCATTAAAGTGTCTGAAATGGGGACACTTTTTTCAAATGGTCACAATATCTTGTACACTTCGAGTTTTTGGCTGAATTTTTTTTTGCATGCCAACAAAAATACAAGGATCACGGCTAGCAAGTTTGGGGCCAAAACTCCATCTGAAAAAATTTTAAAAAATCCCGAACCATAAAAGGTTTCAAAAATCGTTAAAAATAAAAAACGAGTCGTCTTGCCTTGAAAGTTCACGTGAAGGCTTAAGGGACCATTGTTTACATTTACAGGCCATAAAAATGGAATTGGCATGCAGAAATATGAAGATATCCCTAAACCCACCTACCTCCCTATCGACCCACGGCTTACGCATCCCGTCTCTCTGGCCGATGTAGTGCCCGCCCACCCGCCCGCCCATTCATTTCATCGGTTGGCTTAGGCATACGGAGTTCATTCCCAGTCTAAGCTCAGACCAGACCGAGGGTTGCAGCAGCAGGATCAGCAGCACATAGAGGGGGACCTGACTGATCCCCGGCTTGCGCATCTCGCCCCTCTGGCCAGTTGAGCGCCTGCACGCTCATTTCGTGGGTTGACTTAGGCATACGGAGTTCATTCCCGATCTAAGCATATGGAGTTCATTCCCAGTCTAAGATCGGACCGGACCGAGGGTTGCGACAGCACATGCTGGGCTCAGGAATGTGCTAGTGCCGCATTTTTCTTCGCCGGGGCTCTATCATCGGAGCATCGTCAGAGAACCTGACCGATGGCATTGGGTTTTCGACGATCGAGGGGCCGGGTGGGGGTGTGCGCACATGATGTGCAATGGGTGCTGCTACTTGGCCCTTATATTGGCCCCCTACCCCTCATCAAACCTCGAGGCTCACACCCCCTTAAAGAGCATTTGAGATTTTACAGGTTTGCTGCCAGTAGCCATTAAAGTGTCTGAAATGGGGACACTTTTTTCGAATGGTCACAAATCTTGTACACTTCGATTTTTTAGCTGATTTTTTTTGTGCAAGCCAACAAAAATACAAGGATCACGTCTACCATGTTTGGGGCCAAAACTCCTTCCAAAAAAATTTTAAAAAATGTCGAACCGAAAAAGTTTCAAAAATAGTGAAAAATAGAAAACGAGTCGTCTTGCCATAAAACTTCACGTGAAGGCTTAAGGTACCGTTGTATGAATTTACAAGCCATAAAAATGGAATTGGCACACAGAAATATGAAGATGTGCCTAAACCAACCTATCACCCTATCAATCCACGGCTTGCACATCCCGTCTCTCTGGCCGACGTAGTGCCTGCCGGCCCGCCCGCTCGCTCGTTTCGTCGGTTGGCTTAGGCCTACGGAGTTCATTCCTAGTCTAAGATCGGATCGGATCGAGGGTTGCGGCAGTAGGATCAACAGCACACAGAGGGGGACCCGGTCGATCCCCGGCTTGCACATCTTGCCCCTCTGGTCGGTTGAGCGCCTGCACGCTCGTTTCGTGGCTTGACTTAGGCATACAGAGTTCATTCCCAGTCTAAGCATATGGAGTTCATTCCCAGTCTAAGATCAGATCGAACCCCTTTAAAGAGCATTTGAGATTTTACAGGTTTGCTGCCAGTAGCCATTAAAGTGTCTGAAATGGGGACACTTTTTTCAATTGGTCACAAAATCTTGTACACTTAGAGTTTTTAGCTGAATTTTTTTATGCATGCCAAAAAAAATACAAGGATCACGTCTACCAAGTTTGGGGCCAAAACTCCTTCCGAAAAAATTTTAAAAAATCCTGAACCGTAAAAAGTTTTAAAAATTGTGAAAAAAAAAACGTGTCGTCTTGCCATGAAACTTGACGTAAAGGCTTAAGGGACCATTGTATGAATTTACAGGGCATAAAAATGGCATTGGCACACAGAAATATGAAGATGTGCCTAAACCAACCTACCACCCTATCGATCCACGACTTGCGCATCCCGTCTCTCTCACCGGCGTAGTGCCCACCCGCCCGCCCGCTCGTTTCGTCGGTTGGCTTTGGCATACGGAGTTCATTCCCAGTCTAAGATCGAACCAGACCGAGGGTTGCAGTAGCAGGATCGACAGCACGTAGAGGGGGACCCGATCAATCATCGGCTTGTGCATCTAGCCCCTCTGGTCGGCTGAGCGCCCACACGCTCGTTTCATAGGTTGACTTAGGCATATAGAGTTCATTCCCAGTCTAAGCATGTGGAGTTCATTCCTAGTCTAAGATCGGACTGGACCGAGGGTTGTGGTAGTACATGCTGGGCTCGAGCATGTGCTGGTGCCACATTTTTCTTCGTCGGGGCACCATTGCTGGAGCATCACCAGAGAACCTGACCGACGGCAATGGGGTTCCGGCGATCGGGGGGGTCAAGCGGGGGGTGCACACATGATGTGCGATGGGTGCTGGTACTTGGCCATTATATTGGCCCACTATCCCTCATCAAACCTCAAGAACTCACACCCCCCTAAAGAGCATTTGAGATTTTACAGGTTTGCTGCCAGCAGCCACTAAAGTGTCTGAAATGGGGACACTTTTTTCAAATGGTCACAAAATCTTGTACACTTCGAGTTTTTAGCTGAATTTTTTTATGCATGCCAAAAAAAATACAAGGATCACGTCTACCAAGTTTGAGGCCAAAAATCCATCCGAAAAAATTTTAAAAAATCCCAAACCGTAAAAAGTTTCAAAAATCATGAAAAATAAAAAACGTGTCGTCTTGCCATGAAACTTCACGTGAAGGCTTAAGGGACCATTGTGTGAATTTACAAGCCATAAAAATGGCATTTGCATGCAAAAATATGAAGATGTGCCTAAACCCACCTACCACCCTATCGATCCACGGCTAGCACATCACGTCTCTCTGGCCAGCGTAGTGCCTGCCCGCCCACCCGCAAGCTCGTATCATCGGTTGGCTTAGTCATACGGAGTTCATTCCTAGTCTAAGATTAAACCAGATCGAGGGTTACGATAGCAAGATCGACAGCATGCAGAGGGGGACCTGATCGATCCCCAGCTTGCGCATCCCGCCCCTCTGGTCGGCTGAGCGCCCGCACGCTCGTTTCGTGGGTTGACTTAGGCATACGGAGTTCATTCCCAGTCTAAGATCGGACCAGACCGAGGGTTGCGGTAGCACATGCTGGGCTCGGGCATGTGCTGGTACCTCATTTTTCTTCGTCGGGGCACCATCATCAGAGCATCACCAGAGAACCTGACCGGCGACATTGGGGTTCAGGCGATCGGGGGGGCCGGGGGGTGTGCGCACATGATGTGCGATGGCTGCAGGTACTTGGCCCTTATATTGGCCCCCTATCCCTCATCAAACCTTGAGAACTCACACCCCCTTAAAGAGCATTTGAGATTTTACAGGTTTGCTGCCAGTAGCCATTAAAGTGTTTGAAATGGGGACACTTTTTTCGAGTGGTCACAAAATCTTGTACGCTTGGAGTTTTTAGTTGAATTTTTTTGTGCATGCCAAAAAAAATACAAGGATCACGTCTAACAAGTTTGGGGCCAAAACTCCTTCCGAAAAAAATTTCAAAAATCCCAAACCATAATAAGTTTCAAAAATCGTGAAAAATAAAAAACGAGTCATCTTGCCATGAAACTTCACGTGAAGGCTTAAGGGACCATTGTATGAATTTGCAAGCCATAAAAATGGCATTGGCACACAGAAATATGAAGATGTGCTTAAACCCACCTACCACCCTATCGATCCACGGCTTGCGCATGCCGTCTCTTTGGCCGGCATAGTGCCCGCCCGCCTGCCCGCCCGCTCATTTCGTCAGTTGGCTTAGGCGTACGGAGTTCGTTCCCAGTCTAAGATTGGATCAGACTGAGGGTTATGGTAGCAGGATCTACAGTACGCAGAGGAGGACCCGACTGATCCTCGGCTTACGCATCCCGCCCCTCTGGCCGACTGAGTGCCCACACGCTCGTTTCATGGGTTAACTTTGGCATACGGAGTTCATTCCTAGTCCAAGCATACGGAGTTCATTCCCAGTCTAAGATCGGACTGGACCGAGGGTTACGGTAGTACATGTTGGGCTCCGGCATGTGCTGGTGCCCCATTTTTCTTCACCGGGGCACCATCGTCGGAGCATCGCCGGAGAACCTGACCGGCGGCATTGGGGTTCAGGCGATCGGCGGGGCCGGAGGGGGTGTGCGCACATGATGTGCGATGGGGGCTGGTACTTGGCCCTTATATTGGCCCCCTATCCCTCATCAAACCTCGAGAACTCACACCCCCTTAAAGAGCATTTGAGATTTTACAGGTTTGCTGGCTGTAGCCATTAAAGTGTCTGAAATGGGGACTCTTTTTTCAAATGGTCACAAAATCTTGTACACTTCGAGTTTTTAGCTGAATTTTTTTGTGCATGCCAACAAAAATACGAGGATCACGTCTACCATGTTTGAGGCCAAAACTCTTTTTGAAAAAATTTTAAAAAATCCCTAACCGCAAAAAGTTTCAAAAATTGTGAAAATTAGAAAACGAGTCATCTCGCCATGAAACTTCACGTGAAGGCTTAAGGGACCATTGTATGAATTTACAAGCCATAAAAATGGCATTGCCACGCAGAAATATGAAGATGTGCCTAAACCAACCTACCACCCTATTGATCCACGGCTTGCGCATCTCGTCTCTCTGGCTGGCGTAGTGCCCGCCCGCCCGCCTGCCCCATCGTTTCGTCGGTTGGCTTAGGCATACAGAGTTCATTCCCAGTCTAAGATCAGACCGGACCAAGGGTTGCAGCAGCAAGATCGGTAGCATGCAGAGGGGGACCCGACCGATCCCCGTCTTACACATCCCGCCCCTCTGGCCGGCTGAGTGCCCGCACGCTCGTTTCGCGGGTTGACTTAGGCATACGAAGTTAATTCCCAGTCTAAGATTGGATCGGACCGAGGGTTGCGGTAGCACATACTGGGCTCGAGCATGTGCTGGTGCCTCATTTTTCTTTGTCGGGGCACCATCGTCGGAGCATCGTCGGAGAACCTGACCGACAGCATTGGGGTTCCGACGATCGGGGGGGCCAGGGGGTGTGCGCACATGATGTGCGATGGGTGCTAGTATTTAGCCCTTATATTGGGCCCCTATCCCTCATCAAACCTTGAGAACTCACAGCCCCTTAAAGAGCATTTGAGATTTTACAAGTTTGCTGCCAGTAGCCATTAAAGTGTCTGAAATGGGGACACTTTTTTCAAATGGTCACAAAATCTTGTACACTTCGAATTTTTAGCTGAATTTTTTTGTGCATGCCAAAAAAAAAATACAAGGATCACGTCTACCAAGGTTGGGGCCAAAAATCCTTTCGAAAAAATTTTAAAAAATCTCGAACCGTAATAAGTTTCGTAAATCGTGAAAAATAGAAACTGAGTCATCTTGCCATGAAACTTCACGTGAAGGCTTAAGGGACCATTTTATGAATTTACAAGCCATAAAAATGGCATTGGCATGCAGAAATATGACGATGTGCCTAAACCCACCTACTACCCTATCGATCCACGACTTACGCATCCCATCTCTCTGGCCAGCGTAGTGCCTAACCGCCCGCCCGCTCGTTTCATCAACTGGCTTAGGGATACGGAGTTCATTCCCAGTCTAAGATCGGACCAAACCGAGGGTTGCAGCAGCAAGATTGGCAGTAGGCAGAGGGGGACCCGACCGATCCCCGGCTTGCGCATCCCGCCCTTTTGGCCGGCTGAGCACCCGCACACTCGTTTCGTGGGTTGACTTAGTCATAAGGAGTTCATTCTAGTCTAAGCATACGGAGTTCATTCCCAGTCTAAGATCGAACAGGACCGAGGGTTGCGGCAGCACATGTTGGGCTTGGGCATGTGCTGGAGCCGCATTTTTCTTCGTCGGGGCACCATCGTCGGAGCATCATCGGAGAACCTGACCGACGGTATTGGGGTTTCGGTGATCGAGGGGCCGAGGGGGTGTGCGACATGATGTGCGATGGGTGCTGGTACTTGGCCCTTATATTTGCCCCCTATCCCTCATTAAACCTTGAGAACTCAGACCCCCTTAAAGGGCATTTGAGATTTTACAGGTTTGCTGCTAGTAGCCATTAAATTGTCTGAAATGGGGACACTATTTTCAAATGGTCACAAAAACTTGTACACTTCGAGTTTTTAGCTAAATTTTTTTGTGCATGCCAAAAAAAATACAAGGATCACGTCTACCAAGTTTGGGGGCAAAACTCTTTCCAAAAAAATTTTAAAAAATCCCGAACCACAAAAAGTTTTGAAAATCATGAAAAATAAAAAACGAGTCGTCTTACCATGAAACTTCACGTGAAGGCTTAAGGGACCATGTTATGAATTTACAAGCCATAAAAAATGGCATTGGCAAACAGAAATATGAAGCTGTGCCTAAACCCACCTACCACCCTATCGATCCACGGCTTGCGCATCCCGCCTCTATGGCCGGCGTAGTGCCCGGCCGCCTGTTTGTTTCATCGATCGGCTTAGGTATACGGAGTTCATTCCCAATCTAAAATCAAACCAGACCGAGGGTTATGGTAGCAGGATCGACAGCACGCAAAGGGGGACCCGGCCGATCCCCGGCTTACGCATCTCGCCCGTTTGCCAGCTGAGCGCCCGCACGCTCATTTCATGGGTTGACTTAGGCATACGAAGTTCATTCCCAATCTAAGCATACGGAGTTCATTCCCAGTCAGAGATCGGATCAGACCGAGGGTTACGACAGCACATGCTGGGCTCGGCATGTGCTGGTGCCGCATTTTTCTTCGTCGGGGCACCATCGCCAGAGAACCTGACAGGCGAAATGGGGTTCTAGCGATCGGGGGGGCCGGGGGGTGTGCGCACATGATGTGCAATGGGTGCTAGTACTTGGCCCTTATATTGGCCCCCTATCCCTCATTAAACCTCGAGAACTCACACCTCTTAAAGAGCATTTGAGATTTTACAGGTTTGCTGCCAGTAGCCATTAAAGTGTCTGAAATGGGGACACTTTTTTCAAATAGTCACAAAATCTTGTACACTTCGAGTTTTTAGCTGAATTTTGTTTGTGCATGCCAAAAAAAATACAAGGATCTCGTCTACCAATTTTGGGGCCAAAACTCCTTCCGAAAAAATTTAAAAAAATCCCAAACCGTAAAAAGTTTCAAAAATCGTGAAAAATAAAAAACGAGTCGTCTTGCCATGAAACTTCATGTGAAGGCTTAAGGGACCATTGTATGAATTTACAAGCCATAAAAATGGCATTGGCACATAGAAATATAAAGATGTGCCTAAACCCACCTACCACCCTATCGATCCATGGCTTGCGCTTCCCGTCTTTCCGGCCGACGTAGTGCCCGCCCACCCGCCCGCTTGCTCGTTTCGTCGGTTGGCTTAGGCATACGGAGTTCATTCCCAGTCTAAGATCAGATCGGAGCGAGGGTTGCAGCAGCAGGATCGGCATCACGTAGAGGGGGACCCGATCGATTCTCGACTTGCGCATCCCGCCCCTCTGGCCAGCTGAGCGCCCGCACGCTCGTTTCGTGGGTTGACTTAGGCATACGGAGTTCATTCCCAGTCTAAGATCGGACCGGACCGAGGGTTGCGGCAGCACCTGCTGGGCTCGGGCATGTGCTGGTGCCGTATTTTTCTTCGTCGGGGCACCATCGCCAGAGCATCACTGGAGAACCTGACCGGCGGCATTGGGGTTCCGACGATCAGTGGGGCCAAGGGGGGTGTGCGCACATGATGTGCGATGGGTGCTGGTACTTGTCCCTTATATTGGCCCCCTATCCCTCATCAAACTTCAAGAACTCACACCCCCTGAAAGGGCATTTGAGAATTTACAGGTTTGCTGCTAGTAGCCATTAAAGTGTCCGAAATGGGGACACTTTTTTCGAATGATCACAAAATCTTGTACACTTCGAGTTTTTAGCTGAATTTTTTTTTGCATGCCAACAATAATACAAGGATCACGTCTAGAAAGTTTGGGGCCAAAAATCCTTCTAAAAAAATTTTAAAAAATCTGGAACCGTAAAAAGTTTTAAAAATCGTGAAAAATAGAAAACGAGTCGTCTTGCCATGAAACTTCACGTGCAGGCTTAAGGGACCATTGTATGAATTTACAAGCCATAAAAATGGCATTGGCACGCAGAAATATGAAGATGTGCCTAAACCCACCTACCACCCTATCGATCCACGGCTTGCGCATCCCGTCTCTCTGGCCGGTGTAGTACCCGCCCGCGTGTTCGCTCGCTCATTTCATTGGATGGCTTAGGCATAGGAGTTCATTCCCAGTCTAAGATTGGACTGGACCGAGGGTTACGGCAGCACGCAGAGGGGGACCGGACCGAGGGTTACGGTAGCAAGATCGGCAGACAGATCCCAGGCTTGCACATCCCGCCCCTCTAGCCGGCTAAGCGCCCGCATACTCGTTTTGTGGGTTGACTTAGGCATACGGAGTTCATTCCCAGTCTATAATCAGACCGGACCGAGGGTTGCGGCAGCACATGCTGGGCTCAGGCATGTGTTGGTGCCACATTTTTTTTCACTGGGGCACCATCGCAGAGCATCGCCAGAGAACCTGATCGGCGACATTGGGGTTCCGACGATCGGGGGGGCGGGGGGGTGTGCGCACATGATGTGCGATGGGTACTGGTACTTGGCCTTTATATTGGCCCCCTATCCCACATCAAACATCAAGAACTCACACCCCCTTAAAGAGCAATTGAGATTTTACAGGTTTGTTGCTAGTAGCCATTAAAGTGTCTTAAATGGAGACACTTTTTTCAAATGGTCACAAAATCTTGTACACTTCGAGTTTTTAGCTAAATTTTTTTGGGCATGCCAGCAAAAATAAAAGGATCACGTCTACCAAGTTTGGGACTAAAACTCCTTCCAAAAAAATTTTAAAAGATCCCGAACCGTAAAAAGTTTCAAAAATTGTGAAAAGTAGAAAACGAGTCGTCTTGCCATGAAACTTCACGTGAAGGCTTAAGGGACCATTGTATGAATTTACAAGCCATAAAAATGGCATTGGCATGCAAAAATATGAAGATGTGCCTAAACCCACCTACCACCCTATCGATCCACGGCTTGCACATCCTGTCTCTCTATCCAGCGTAGCGCCCGCCCGCTCGTCTGTACGTTTCATCGATTGGCTTAGGCATGCAGAGTTCATTCCCAGTCTAAGATCAGACCAGATCGAGGGTTGTGGTAGCACGCAGAGGGGGATCCGATCGATATCCAGGTTACGCATCCTGCTCCTATGGCCGGTTGAGCGCCCGCACGCTCGTTGTGGGTTGACTTAGGCATATGGAGTTCATTCCCAGTCTATCGATCCATGGCTTGCGCATCCCGTCTCTCTGGTCGGCGTAGTACCCGCCCGCGCGTCCGCTCGCTCATTTCGTCGGATGGCTTAGGCATAGGAGTTCATTCCCAGTCTAAGATCGGACTAGACCGAGGGTTACGGTAGCACACAGAGGGGGATCGAACCGAGGGTTGAGGCAGCAGGATCGGCAGACCGATCCCAGGCTTGCACATCCCACCCCTCTAGTCGACTGAGCGCTCGCACGCTCGTTTTGTGGGTTGACTTAGGCATACGGAGTTCATTCCCAGTCTATGATCAGACCGGGCCGAAGGTTGCGGCAGCACATGTTGGGCTCGGGCATGTGCTGGTGCCACATTTTTTTTCACTGGGGCACCATCGCCAGAGAACCTGATCGACGGTATTGGGGTTTTGGCGATCGGGGGGTCGGGGGGTGTGCGCACATGATGTGCGATGGGTACTGGTACTTGGCCCTTATATTGGCCCCCTATCCCACATCAAACATTGAGAACTCCCACCCCCTTAAAGAGCATTTGAGATTTTACAGGTTTGCTGCCAGTAGCCATTAAAGTGTCTTAAATGGGGACATTTTTTTCAAATGGTCACAAAATCTTGTACACTTTGAGTTTTTAGCTGAACTTTTTTGTGCATGCCAACAAAAATTCAAGGATCACGTCTACCAACTTTGGGGCCAAAACTCCTTCCAAAAAAATTTTAAAAAATCCTGAACCGTAAAAAGTTTCGAAAATCGTGAAAAATAGAAAACGAGTCGTCTCGCCATGAAACTTCACGTGAAGGCTTAAAAGACCATTGTATGAATTTACAAGCCATGAAAATTCATGTGAAGATGTGCCTAAACCAACCTACCACCCTATCAATCCACGGCTTGCGCATCCCGTCTCTCTGGACGACGTAGTGCTTGCCCGCTTGCTCGTTTCGTCGGTTGGCTTAGGAATACGGAGTTCATTTCCAGTCCAAGATCGGACCAGACCGAGTGTTCCAGTAGCAAGATTGGCAACACACAGAGGGGGATCCGACCGATCCTCAGCTTATGCATCCTGCCCCTCTGGCCAACTGAGCGCCCGCACGTTCGTTTCGGGGGTTGACTTAGGCATACGGAGTTCATTCCTAGTCTAAGCATACGAAGTTCATTCCCAATCTAAGATCGGATTGGACCGAGGGATGCAGCAGCACATGCTGGGCTCGGGCATGTGCTGGTGCTGCATTTTTCTTCATCGGGGCACCATCGTCGGAGCATCGCCATTGAACCTGACCGGCGGTATTGGGGTTCCGACGATCGGGGGGCCGGGGGGTGTGCGCACATGATGTGCGATGGGTGCTCGTACTTGGCCCTTATATTGGCCCCCTATCCCTCATCAAACCTTGAGAACTCACAACCCTTAAAGAGCATTTGAGATTTTACAGGTTTGCTACCAGTAGCCATTAAAGTGTCTTAAATGGGGACACTTTTTTCAAATGGTCACAAAATCTTGTACACTTTGAGTTTTTAGCTGAATTTTTTTGTGCATGCCAAAAAAAATACAAGGATTACATCTACCAAGTTTGGGGCCAAAACTCCTTCTAAAAAAAGTTTAAAAATCCCGAACCGTAAAAAGTTTTAAAAATCATGAAAAATAGAAAAGGAGTTGTCTTGCCATGAAACTTCACGTGAAGGCTTAAGGGACCATTGTATGAATTTACAAGCCATAAAAATGACATTGTCACGCAGAAATATGAAGATGCGCCTAAACCCACCTGCCACCCTATCAATCCACGGCTTACGTATCCCGTCTCTCTGGTCGGTGTAGTGCCTGCCCGTCCGTCCGCCCGCTCGTTTCGTTGGTTGGCTTAGGCATACGAAGTTCATTCCTAGTCTAAGATTGGACCGGACTGAGGGTTGCGATAGCAGGATCGGCAGCACGCAGAGGGAGACACGGTCGATCCTCGACTTGTGCATCCTACCCCTCTGGCTGGCTGAGCGCCCGCACACTCATTTCATGATTTGACTTAGGCATATGGAGTTTATTCCCAGTCTAAGCATACGGAGTCCATTCCCAGTCTAAGATCGGACCAGACCGAGGGTTGCGGTAGCACATGCTGGGCTCGGGCATGTGCTGGTACCTCATTTTTCTTCGTCGGGGCACCATCATCAGAGCATCACCAGAGAACCTGACCGGCGACATTGGGGTTCAGGCGATCGGGGGGGCCGGGGGGTGTGCGCACATGATGTGCGATGGCTGCAGGTACTTGGCCCTTATATTGGCCCCCTATCCCTCATCAAACCTCGAGAACTCACACCCCCTTAAAGAGCATTTGAGATTTTACAGGTTTGCTGCCAGTAGCAATTAAAGTGTCTAAAATGGGGACACTTTTTTCAAATGGTCACAAAATCTTGTACACTTGGAGTGTTTAGCTGAATTTTTTTGTGCATGCCAAAAAAAATACAAGGATCACGTCTACCAAGTTTTGGGCCAAAACTCCTTCCGAAAAAATTTTAAAAAATCCCGAACCGCAAAAAGTTTCAAAAATCCTGAAAAATAGAAAACAAAGTCATCTTGCCATGAAACTTCACGTGAAGGCTTAAGGGACCATTGTATGAATTTACAAGCCATAAAAATGGCATTGGCATGCAAAAATATGATGATGTGCCTAAACCCACGTACCACCCTATCGATCCATGGCTTGCACATCCCGTCTCTCTAGCCGGTGTAGCGCCCGCCCGCCCGCCCGCCCGCTCGTTTCGTAGGTTGGCTTGGGCATGCGGAGTTCATTCCCAGTCTAAGATCAGACCAGACCAAGGGTTGTGACAGCAGGATCGGCAGCACGCAGAGGGGGACCTGGCTGATCCCCGACTTGCGCATCCCGCCCCTCTGGCCGGTTGAGTGCCCGCACGCTCGATTCGTGGGTTGAGTTAGGCAAACGGAGTTCACTCCTAGTCTAAGCATACGGAGTTCATTCCCAGACTAAGATCAGACCTGACCGAGGGTTACAACAGCACATACTGAGCTCGGGCATGTGCTGGTGCTGCATTTTTCTTCGCTGGGGCACCATCGTTGTAGCATCTTCGAGAACTTGACCGACGGCATTTGGGTTTCGGTGATCGGGGGGCCGGGGGGTGTGCGCACATGATATGAGATGGGTGCTGGTACTTGGCCCTTATATTGGTCCCCTATCCCTCATCAAACCTTGAGAACTCAAACCACCTAAAAGAGCATTTGAGATTTTACAGGTTTGCTGCCAGTAGCCATTAAAGTGTCTGAAATGGGGACACTTTTTTCAAATGATCACAAAATCTTGTACACTTCGAGTTTGTAGCTGAATTTTTTTTTTGCAAGCCAATAAAAATACAAGGATCACATCTACGAAGTTTGGGGCCAAAACTCTTTCCGAAAAAATTTTAAAAAATCCCGAATTGTAAAAAGTTTTGAAAATCATGAAAAATAAAAAATGAGTCGTCTTGCCATGAAACTTCACGTGAAGGCTTAAGGGACCATTGTATGAATTTACAAGCCATATAAATGGCATTGGCATGTAGAAATATGAAGATGTGCCTAAACCCACCTACCACCCTATTGATCCACAGCTTGCGCATCCCGTCTCTCTGGCCGACGTAGTGCCCGCCCGCCCGCCCGCTCGTTTTGTCGGTTGGCTTTGGCATACGGAGTTCATTCCCAGTCTAAGATCAGACCAGACTGAGGGTTGTGGTAGCAGGATCAACAGCAGGGAGAGGGGGACCCGATCGATCCCCGACTTTCGCATCTCGCCCCTCTGGCCGGCTGAGCGCCCGTACCTTGTTTCGTGGGTTGACTTAGTCATACAGAGTTCGTTCCCAGTCTAAGCATACGAAGTTCATTCGTAGTCTAAGATCAGATCAAACTGAGGGTTGCGCCAACACATGCTGGGCTCGGGCATGTGCTGGTGCCGCATTTTTCTTCGCAGGGGCACCATCGCTTGAGCATCACCGGAGAAACTGATCGACGGCATTAGGTTTCTGGTGATCGGGGGGCCAGGGGGGTGTGCGTACATGATGTGCGATAGGTGCTGGTACTTGGCCCTTGTATTGGCCCCCTATCTCTCATCAAACCTTGAGAACTCACACCCCTTTAAATAGCATTTGAGATTTTACAGGTTTGCTGCCAGTAGCCATTAAAGTGTCTGAAATGGGGACACTTTTTTCAAATGGTCACAAAATCTTGTACACTTCGAGTTTTTAGCTGAATTTTTTTATGCATGCCAACAAAAATACAAGGATCGCGTCTACCAAGTTTGGGGCCAAAACTCCTTTCGAAAAAATTTTAAAAAATCCCGAACCAAAAAAAGTTTCAAAAATCGTGAAGAATAGAAAACGAGTCGTCTTGCCATGAAACTTCTCGTGAAGGCTTAAGGGACCATTGTATGAATTTACAAGCCATAAAAATAGTATTGGCATGCAAAAATATGAAGATTTGCCTAAACCCGGCTTGCGCATCCCGCCCCTCTGGCCGGCTGAGCGCCCGCACGCTCGTTTCGTGGGTTGACTTAGGCATACAGAGTTCATTCCTAGTCTAAGCATACGGAGTTCATTTCCAGTCTAAGATCAAACCGGACCGAGGGTTACGACAACACATGATGGGCTTGGGCATGTGTTGGTGATGCATTTTTCTTTGTCGGGGCACCATCGCCGGAGAACCTGATCGGCGGTATTGGGGTTCCGACGATCGGGGGGGCCAGGGGGGTGTGCGCACATGATGTGCGATTGGTACTGGTACTTGGCCCTTATATTGGCCCCTTATCCCTCATCAAACCTCAAGAACTCACACCCCTTAAAGAGCATCTGAGATTTTACAGGTTTGCTGCCATTAGCCATTAAAGTGTCTGAAATGGGGACACTTTTCTCAAATGGTCACAAAATCTTGTACACTCCAAGTTTTTAGCTGAATTTTTTTGTGCATGCCAAAAAAAAATACAAGGATCACGTCTACCAAGTTTGGGGCCAAAACTCCTTTCGAAAAAATTTTAAAAAATCCTGAACCGCAAAAAGTTTCAAAAATCGTGAAAAAAAGAAAACAAGTCATCTTGCCATGAAACTTCACGTGAAGGCTTAAAGGACCATTCTATGAATTTACAAGCCATAAAAATGGCATTGGCACATAGAAATATGAAGATTTGCCTAAACCCACCTACCACCCTATAGATCCACGGCTTGCGCATCCCGTCTCTCTGGCCGACGTAGTGCCCGCCTGCCCGCCCGCTCGTTTTGTCGGTTGGCTTAGGCATACGAAGTTCATTCCTAGTCTAAGATCAGACCGGACCGAGGGTTGCGGCAGTAGGATCGGCAGCACACAGAGGGGGACCCGACCGATCCTCAGCTTGCCCATCCCGCCCCTCTGACCGGCTAAGCGCCCGCACGCTCGTTTCGTGGGTTGACTTAGGCATACAGAGTTCATTCCTAGTCCAAGCATACGAAGTTCATTCCCAGTCTAAGATCGAACCAGACCGAGGGTTGTGATAGCACATGCTGGGCTTGGGCATGTGCTGGTGTCTCATTTTTCTTCACCGGGGCACCATCTCTGGAGCATCACAGGAGAACCTGATCGGTGGCATTGGGGTTCCGGCAATCGGGGGGGCCGGGGGGGTGTGCGCACATGATGTACGATGGGTGTCGGTACTTGTTCTTTATATTGGCCCCCTATCCCTCATCAAACCTCAAGAACTCAAAGCCCCTTCAAGAGCATTTGAGATTTTACAGGTTTGCTGCAAGTAGCCATTAAAGTGTCTGAAATGGGGAAACTTTTTTCAAATGGTCACAAATCCTATACACTCGAGTTTTTAGCTGAATTTTTTTGTGCATGCCAACAAAAATACAAGGATCACGTCTACCAAGTTTGCGGCCAAAAATCCTTCCGAAAAAATTTTAAAAAATCCTGAACCGTAAAAAGTTTCAAAAATCATGAAAAATAGAAAACGAGTCGCCCTGCCATGAAACTTCACGTGAAGGCTTAAGGGACCATTGTATGAATTTACAGGCCATAAAAATGATATTGGCATGTAGAAATATGAAGATGTGCCTAAACCCACCTACCACCCTATCGATCCACGGCTTGCGCATCTCGTCTCTCTGACCGGCGTAGTGCCCGGCCGCCCGCCCGCTCGTTTCGTCGGTTGGTTTAGGCATATGGAGTTCATTCGCAGTCTAAGATTGGACCAGACAGAGGGTTGTGGCAGCAGGATCGGCAGCACGTAGAGGGGGACCCGACCGACCCCGGCTTGCGCATCTCGCCCCTCTGGCCGGTTGAGCGCCCGCACGCTCGTTTCGTGGGTTGACTTAGGCATACGAAGTTGATTGCCAGTCCAAGCATACAGAGTTCATTCCTAGTCTAAGATTGGATCGGACCGAGGGTTGCGGCCACACATACTGGGCTCGGGCATGTGCTGGTGTCGCATTTTTCTTCGTCGGGGCACCATCGCCGGAGAACCTGACCGGCGGCATTGGGGTTCTGATGATCGGGGGGGCCGGGGGGTGTACGCACATGATGTTCTATGGGTGCTGGTACTTGGCCCTTATATTGGCCCCCTATCCCTCATCAAACCTCGAGAACTCACACCCCCTTAAAGAGCAATTGAGATTTTACAGGTTTGCTGCCAGTAGCAATTAAAGTGTCTGAAATGAGGACACTTTTTTCAAATGGTCACAAAATCTTGTACACCTCGAGTTTTTAGCTGATTTTTTTTGTGCATACCAACAAAAATACAAGGATCACATCTAGTTTGGGACCAAAACTCCTTCCAAAAAAATTTTAAAAAATCCCGAACCGTAAAAAGTTTCGAAAATCATGAAGAATAGAAAACGAGTCGTCTTGCCATGAAACTTCATGTGAAGGCTTAATGGTCCATTGCATGAATTTACAAGCCATAAAAATGGCATTGGCATGCAGAAATATGAAGATGTGCCTAAACCCACCTAGCACCCTATCGATCCATGGCTTGCGCATCCCGTCTATCAGGCCGGCGTAGTGCCCGCTAGCCCGCTCGTTTCGTCGGTTGGCTTAGGCATATGGAGTTCATTCCCAGTCTAAGATCGAATCGAACCGAGGGTTAAGGCAGCAGGATCGACAGCATGCAGAGGGGGACCCGGCCGATCCTCAGCTTACGCATACTGCCCCTCTGGCCGGCTGAGCGCCTGCACGCTCATTTCGTGGGTTGACTTAGGCATACGGAGTTCGTTCCCAGTCTAAGATTGGACCGAACCGAGGGTTGTAGCAGCACATACCTGGCTCAGGCATGTGCTGGTGCCGCATTTTTCTCCGTCACCGGAGAACCTGACCGGCGGCATAGGGGTTCCGATGATCGGGGGGGCCGGTGGTGTGCGCACATGATGTACGATGGGTGCTGGTACTTGGCCCTTATATTGGCCCCCTATCCCTCATCAAACCTTGAGAACTCACACCCCCTTAAAAAGCATTTGAGATTTTACAGGTTTGCTGCCAGTAGCCATTAAAGTGTCTGAAATGGGGACGTTTTTTTCAAATGGTCACAAAATCTTGTACACTTCGAGTTTTTAGCTGAATTTTTTTGTGCATGCCAAAAAAAATACAAGGATCACGTCTACCAAGTTTGGGGCCAAAACTCCATCCGAAAAAATTTTAAAAAATCTTGAACCGCAAAAAGTTTTGAAAATCATGAAAAATAGAAAACGAGTCGTCTTGCCATGAAACTTCACGTGAAGGCTTAAGGGACCATTGTATGAATTTACAAGCCACAAAAATGGCATTGGCATGCAGAAATATGAAGATGTGCCTAAACCCACCTACCACCCTATCAATCCACGGCTTACGCATCCTGTCTCTCTGGCCGGCATAGTGCCCGCCCGCCCGCCCGCCTGCTCGTTTCGTCAGCTGGCTTAGGGATACGGAGTTCATTCCCAGTCTAAGATCAGACTGGAGGGAGGGTTGCGGCAGTAGGATCGACAGCATGCAGAGGGTTACCCGGTCGATCCCCGGCATGTGCATCCCACCCCTCTAGCCGGCTGGGCCCCCAGACGCTCATTTTATGGGTTAACTTAGGCATACGGAGTTCATTCCCAGTGTAAGCATACGGAGTGCATTCCCAATCGAAGATCGGATCGGACCGAGGGTTGTGACAGCACATGCTGGGCTCGGGCATGTGCTGGTGTAGCATTTTTTTTCGCCGGGGCACCATTGTCGGAGCATCGTCAGAGGACCTGACCGGCGGCATTAGGGTTTCAACGATCGGGGGGGCCAGGGGGTGTGCGCACATGATGTGCGATGGGTGCTGGTACTTGGCCCTTATATTGGCCCCCTATCCCTCATCAAACCTCAAGAACTCACACCCCCTTAAAGAGCATTTGAGATTTTACAAGTTTGCTGCCAGTAGCCATTAAAGTGTCTGAAATGGGGACACTTTTTTCAATTGGTCACAATATCTTGTACAGTTTGAGTTTTTAGCTGAATTTTTTTGTGCATGTCAACAAAAATGCAAGGATCACGTCTACCAAGTTTGGGGCCAAAATTCTTTTTGAAAAAATTTTCAAAAATCACGAACCGTAAAAAGTTTCGAAATTGTGAAAAATAAAAAATGAGTTGTCTTGCCATGAAACTTTACGTGAAGGCTTAAGGGACCGTTGTATGAATTTACAAGCCATAAAAATGGCATTGGCGTGCAAAAATATGAAGATGTGCCTAAACCCACCTAGCACCCTATCGATCCACGGCTTGCGCATCCCGTCTCTTAGGCTGGCGTAGTCCCTGCCCGCCCGCCAGCGCACTCGTTTCATCGGTTGGCTTAGGCATACAGAGTTCATTCCCAGTCTAAGATCAGACCAGACCGAGGGTTAAGGTAGCAAGATCGGCAGCACGCAGAGGGGGACCAACCGATCCTTGGCTTGCGCATACTGCCCCTCTGGTCGGCTGAGCGCCCGCTCGCTCGTTTCATGGGTTGACTTAGGCATACGGAGTTCATTCCCAGTCTAAGATTAGACCAAACCGTGGCTTGTGGCAGCACATGCTTGACTCAGGCATGCGCTGGTGCCGCATTTTTCTTCGTCGGGGCACCATCGCTGGAGCATCGCCAGAGAACCTGACCGACGGCATTGGGGTTCCAGCGATCGGGGGGTGTGCGCACATGATGTACGATGGGTGCTGGTACTTGGCCCTTATATTGGCCCCCTATCCCTCTGGCCGGCTGAGCGCCCGCACGCTCATTTCGTGGGTTGACTTAGGCATACGACATTCATTCCCAGTCTAAGCATTTGGAGTTCATTCCCAGTCTAAGATTGGATCAGACTGAGGGTTGCGGGAGGAGGATCGGCAGCACGTAGAGGGGGACCCGGTCGATCCCTGGCTTATGCATCCCGCCCCTCTGGCCGACTGAGAGCCCGCATGCTCGTTTCATGGGTTGACTTAGGCATACAGAGTTCATTCCCAGTCTAAGCATACGGAGTTCATTCCCAGTCTAAGATCGGACCGGACCGAGGGTTGTGACAGCACATCTGGGCTCAAGCATGTGCTGGTGCCACATTTTTCTTCCCCGGTGCACCATCGCCTGAGCATCGCCGGAGAACCTGACCAACGGCATTACGGTTCCGACGATCGGGGGGGGCCGGAGGGGTATGCGCACATGATGTGCGATGGGTGCTAGTACATGGCCCTTATATTGGCCCCCTATCCCTCATCGAACCTCGAGAACTCCCACCCCCTTAAAGAGCATTTGAGATTTTATAGGTTTTCTACTAGTAGCCATTAAAGTGTCTGGAATGGGGACACTTTTTTCAAATGGTCACAAAATCTTGTACACTTCGAGTTTTTAGCTGAAATTTTTTGTGCATGCCAACAAAAATACAAGGATCACGTCTAATTTGTTTGGGGCAAAAACTCTTTCCGAAAAAATTTTAAAAAATCCCAAATCGTAAAAAGTTTCAGAAATCGTGAAAAATAGAAAACAAGTTGTCTTGCCATGAAACTTCACGTGAAGCCTTAAGGGACCATTGTATGAATTTATAAGCCATAAAAATGGCAATGGCACGTAGAAATACGAAGACATGGATAAACCCACCTACCACCCTATCGATCCACGGCTTGTGCATCCCGTCTCTCTGGCCAACGGAATGCCTGCCCGCCCGCCCGCCCGCTCGTTTCGTCGGTGGGCTTAGGTATACGGAGTTCATTCCCATTCTAAGATCGGATCGGATTGGGAGTTGCAACAGTAGATCGGCAGCACGCAGAGGGGGACCCGACCGATCCCTGGCTCGTGCATCCCGCCCCTCTGGCCGGCTGAACGCCCGCACGCTCGTTTCGTGGGTTAACTTAGGCATACATAGTTCATTCCCAATCTAAGCATACGGAGTTCATTCCCAGTCTAAGATCAGACTGGACCAAGGATTTTGGCAGCACATGTTAGGGTCGGGCATGTGCTGGTGCCGCATTTTTCTTCGTTGGGACACCATCGCCGGAGCATCGCCGGAGAACCTGACCGGCGGCATTAGGGTTCTGACGATCGAGGGGGCCGGGGGGTGTGCACAGATGATGTGCGATGGGTGCTGGTACTTGGCCCTTATATTGGTGCCCTATCCCTCTTCAAACCTCAAGAACTCACACCCCCTTAAAGAGCATTTGAGATTTTACAGGTTTAATGCCAGTAGCCATAAAAGTGTCTGAAATTGGGACAATTTTTTCAAATGGTCACAAAATCTTGTACACTTTGAGTTTTTAGCTGAATTTTTTTGTGCATGCCAACAAAAATACAAGGATCACATCTACCAAGTTTGGGGCCAAAACTCCATTTGAAAAAATCCCGAACCTTAAAAAGTTTCGTAAGTCATAAAAAATAGAAAACGAATCATCTTGCCATGAAACTTCACGTGAAGGCTTAAGGGACCATTGTATGAATTTACAAGCCATAAAAATGGCTTTGGCACGCAGAAATATGAGGATGTGCCTAAACCCACCTACCACCCTATCGATACACAGCTTGCGCATCCCGTCAGCGTAGTGCTCGCCTGCACCCCCGCCCGCTTGTTTCGTTGGTTGGCTTAGGCATACGGAGTTCAATCCAAGTCTAAGATCAGACCAGACCAAGGGTTATGGCAGCACATGCTGGGCTCGGGCATGTGCTGGTGCCGTATTTTTCTTCGTCGGGGCACTATCGCCGGAGCATCACCGGAGAACCTGACCGGCGGCATTGGGGTTCCGGTGATGAGGGGGCCGGCGGGGTGTGCGCGCATGATGTGCGATGGGTGCTGGTACTTGGCCATTATATTGGCCCCCTATCCCTCATCAAATCTCGCGAACTCACACCCCCTTAAAGAGCATTTGAGATTTTACAGGTTTGCTATCAGTAGCCATTAAAGTGTCTAAAATGGGGACACTTTTTTGAAATGGTCACAAAATGTTTTACTGTTGGAGTTTTTAGCTGAATTTTTTATGCATGCCAAAAAAAATACAAGGATCACATCTACCAAGTTTGGGGCCAAAAATTTTTTCGAAAATTTTTTTAAAAAATCCCGAACCGTAAAAAGTTTCAAAAATCATGAAAAATAGAAAATGAGTCATCTTGCCATAAAACTTCACGTGAAGGCTTAAAAGACCATTGTATGAATTTACAAGCCATAAAAATGGCATTGGCATGCAGAAATATGAAGATGTTCCTAAACCCACCTACCACCCTATCTATCCACGGCTTGCGCATCCCGTCTCTCTGGCCGGCGTAGTGCCCGCCCGCCTGCCCGCCCGTTCGTTTTGTCGGTTGGCTTAGGCATACGAAGTTCATTCCCAGTCTAAGATCGGACCAGACCCAGGGTTGTGGCAGCACATGCTGGGCTCGAGCCTGTGCTGGTGCCGCATTTTCCTCGCCAGGGCACCATCGCCAGAGCATCGCCGGAGAACCTGATCGACGACACTAGGGTTCCGGTGATCGGGGCGGCCGGAGGGTCTACGCGCATGATATGCGATCTGTGCTGGTACTTGGCCCGTATATTGGCCCCCTATCCCAAACCAAACCATGAGAACTCACACCCCCTTAAAGAGCATTTGGGATTTTACAAGTTTGCTGCCAGTAGCCATTAAAGTATCTGAAATGGGGACACTTTTTCCAAATGGTCACAAAATCTTTTACACTTCGAGTATTTAGCTGATTTTTTTTGTGCATGCCAACAAAAGTTCAAGGATCACGTCTACCAAGTTTTGGGCCAAAATGCCTGCCGAAAAAATTTTAAAAAATCCCGAACGATAAAAAGTTTGGAAAATCATGAAAAATAAAAAATGAGTCGACTTGCCATGCAACTTCACGTGAAGGCTTAAGGGACCATTGTATGAATTTACAAGCCATAAAAATGGCACTGGCATGTAGAAATATGAAGATGTGCCTAAACCCACCTACCACCCTATCGATCCACGGCTTGCGCATCTCGTCTCTCTGGCCGACGTAGTGCCAGCCCGCCCGCCCGCTCGTTTCGTTGATTGGCTTACTCATACGGAGTCCATTCCCAGTCTAAGATCAGACCGGACCGAGGGTTGCAGCAGCACATGCTGGGCTCGGGCATGTGCTGGTGCCATATTTTTCTTCGTCGGGGTGCCATCACCTGAGCATCGCCGGAGAACCTGACCGACGGCTTTGCGGTTTCGATGATCGGAGGGGCCGGGGGGTGTGCGCACATGAAGTGCGATGGGTGCTGGTACTTGGCCCTTATATTGGCCTCCTATCCCCCATCAAACCTCGAGAACTCCCACCCCCTCAAAGAGCATTTCAGATTTTACAGGTTTGCTGCCAGTAGCAATTAAAGTGTCTGAAATGGAGACACTTTTTTCAAAAGGTCACAAAATCTTGTACACTTCAAGTTTTTAGCTGAATTTTTTTGTGCATGCCAATAAAAATAAAAGGATCACGTCTACCAAGTTTGGGGCCAAAACTCCTTCTGAAAAAATTTTAAAAAATCTCGAACCGTAAAAAGTTTTGAAAATCATGAAAATTAGAAAACGAGTCGTCTTGCCATTAAACTTCACGTGAAGGCTTAAGGGATCATTGTATGAATTTACAAGCCATAAAAATGGCACTGGCATGCAGAAATATGAAGATGTGCCTAAACCCACCTACCACCCCATCGATCCACGACTTGCGCATCCCGTCTCTCTGGCTAGTGTAGTGCCTTCCCGCCCGCCTGCTCGCTCGTTTCGTCGGTTGGCTTAGGCATACAAAGTTCATTCAAGTCTAAGATCAGACTGGACCGAGGGTTGTGATAGCACATACTGGGCTCGGGCATGTGCTGGTGCCGCATTTTTCTTTGTCGGGGCACCATCGCCGGAGCATCACCGGAGAACCTGACTGGCGGCATTAGGGTTCCGACGATCGGGGGGGCCGAGGGGGGTGTGCGCACATGATATGCGATGGTGCTGGTACTGGGCCCTTATATTGGCCCCCTATCCCTCATCAAACGTCAAGAACTCACACCCCCTTAAGGAGCAATAGAGATTTTATAGGTTTGCTGCCAGTAGCCATTAAAGTGTTTGAATTAGGGACACTTTTTTTAAATGGTCACAAAATCTTGTACACTTCGAGTTTTTAGCTGATTTTTTTTGTGCATGCCAAAAAAAATTCAAGGATCACCTCTACCCAGTTTGGGGCAAAAAATCCTTCCAAAAAAATTTTAAAAAATCTTGAACCGTAAAAATTTTTGAAAATCGTGAAAAATAGAAAACGATCGTCTTGGCATGAAACTTCACGCGAAGGCTTAAGGGACCATTGTATGAATTTACAAGCCATAAAAATGACATTGGCATGCAGAAATATGAAGATGTGTCTAAACCCACCTACCACCCTATCGATCCACGGCTTGCACATCCCGTCTCTCTGGTCGGCGTACTGCCCACCCGCACGCTTGGCCGCTCATTTTGTCGGTTGGCTTAGGCATACGGAGTGCATTCCCAGTCTAAGATTGGATCGGACTGAGGGTTGTGGCAGCAGGATCGGCAGCACGTAGAGGGCAACCCGATCGATCCCTGACATGCGCATCCCACCCCATTGACCGATTAAGCGCCCGGACGCTCGTTTCGTGGGTTGACTTAGGCATACGGAGTTCATTCCCAGTCTAAGATTGGACCAGACCGAGGGTTGCGGCAGCAAATGCTGGGCTCAGGCATGTGCTGGTGCCGCATTGTTCTTCACCAGGGCACCATCGTCGGAGCATCGCCGGAGAACCTGACCGACGGCATTGGGGTTCCGACGATCGGGGAGGCCGGGGGTTGTGCGCACATGATGTGAGATGAGTGGTGGTACTGGGCCCTTATATTGGCCCCCTATCCCTCATCAAACCTCGAGAACTCACACCCCCTTAAAGAGCGTTTGAGATTTTACAGGTTTGCTGCCAGTAGTCATTAAAGTATTTGAAATAGGGACATTTTTTTTCAAATGGTCACAAAATCTTGTACACTTCGAGTTTTTAGCTGATTTTTTTATGCATGCCAAAAAAAATTTAAGGATCCCGTCTACCCAGTTTGGGGCCAAAAATCCTTCTGAAAAAATTTTAAAAAATCTCGAACTGCAAAAATTTTCAAAAATCGTGAAAAATAGAAAACGAGTCGTCTTGGCATGAAACTTCACGTGAAGGCTTAAGGGACCATTGTATGAATTTACAAGCCACAAAAATGACATTGGCATGCAGAAATATGAAGATGTGCCTAAACCCACCTTCCACCCTATCGATCCACGGCTTGCGCATCCCACCGGCGTAGTGCTCGCCTGCCCGCCCGCCCGCTTGTTTCGTCGGTTGGCTTAGGCATACGGAGTTCATTCGCAGTCAAAGATTGGATCGGACCGAGGGTTACAGCAGCATATACTGGGCTAGGGCTTGTGCTGGTGCCACATTTTTCTTAATGGGGGCACCATCGCCGGAGCATCGCCAGAGAACCTGACAGGCGGCGTTGGGGTTCCGGCGATCGGGGGGGCCGTGGGGGTGTGCGCACATGATGTGCGATGGGTGCTGGTACTTGGCCCTTATGTTGGCCCCTTATCCCTCATCAAATCTCAAGAACTCACACCCCTTAAAGAGCATTTGAGATTTTACAGGTTTGCTGTCTGTAGCCATTAAAGTGTCTGAAATGGGGACACTTTTTTCAAATGGTCTCAAAATCTTATACACTTCGAGTTTTTAGCTGATTTTTTTTGTGCATGCAAACAAAAATACAAGGATCATGTCTAACAGGTTTGGGGCCAAAACTCCTTCCGAAACAATTTTCAAAAATCTTGAACCGCAAAAAGTTTCAAAAATCGTGAAAAATAAAAAACGAGTCATCTTGTGATGAAACTTCATGTGAAAGCTTAAGGGACCATTGTATGAATTTTCAAGCCATAAAAATGGCATTGGCTCACAGAAATATGAAGATGTGCCTAAACCCACCTACCACCCTATCGATCCACGACTTGCGCATCCCATCTCTCTTGCTGGCGTAGTACCCGGCCGCCCGCCCGCTCGTTTTGTCGGTTGGCTTAGGCATACGGAGTTCATTCCCAGTCTAAGATCGAACCGAACCGAGGGTTACGGTAGCAAGATCGGCAGCACGCAAGAGTGGGACCCGGTCAATCCCCAGCTTGCGCATCCCACCCCTCTGGCCGACTGAGCGCCCGCACGCTCGTTTCGTGGGTTGACTTAGGCGTAGGAGTTCATTCCCAATCTAAGCATACAGAGTTCATTCTCAGTCTAAGATCGGACTGGACCAAGGGTTACGGTAGCACATGATGCGCTCGGGCATGTGCTGGGGCCATATTTTTCTTCGTCGGAGCATCACCGGAGAACCTAACCGGCGGCATTGGGGTTCCATCGATCGGGGGGGCCGGGGGGTGTGCGCACACGATGTGCGATGGGTGCTGGTATTTGGCCCTTATATTGGCCCCCTATCCCTCATCAAACCTCGAGAACTCACACCCCCTTAAAGAGCATTTGAGATTTTACAGGTTTGCTGCCAGTAGCCATTAAAGTGTTTGAAATGGGGACACTTTTTTCAAACGGTCACAAAATCTTGTACACTTCGAGTTTTTAGCTGAATTTTTTTGTGCATGCCAATAACAATAAAGGGATCACGTCTACCAAGTTTGGGGCCAAAACTCCATCGGAAAAAATTTGAGAAAATCCTGAAACGCAAAAAGTTTTAAAAATCAAGAAAAATAGAAAACAAGTCGTCTAGCCATGAAACTTCACGTGAAGGCTTAAGGTACCATTGTATGAATTTACAAGCCATAAAAATGGATTTGGCACACAGAAATATGTAGATGTGCCTAAACCAACCTACCACCCTATCGATCCACGGCTTGCGCATCCCGTCTCTCTGGTCGGCGTAATGCGCGCCCGCCCGCCCGCCCGCTCGCTCGTTTCATCGGTTGGCTTAGGCATACGGAGTTCATTCCCAGTCTAAGATCAGACTGGATCAAGGGTTGCGGCAGCAGGATCAGCAGCACGTGGAGGGGGACCCGATCGATCCCCAGCTTGTGCATCCCACCCTTCAGGTCGACTGAGCGCCCGTACGCTCGTTTCGTGGGTTGACTTACGCATACGGAGTTCATTCCCAGTCTAAGCATGCAGAGTTTATTCTCAGTCTAAGATTGGACCGGACCGAGGGTTATGGTAGCACATGCTGGGCTCGGGCATGTGCTGGTGCCCATTTTTCTTCACCGGGGCACCATCGTGGAGCATCGCCGAAGAACCTGACCGACAGCTTTGCAGTTTCGACGATCGGGGGGGTCAGGGGTGTGCACACATGATGTGCGATGGGTGCTGGTACTTGGCCCCTATATTGGCCCCCTATCCCTCATCAAACCTTGAGAACTCACACCCCCTTAAAGAGCATTTCAGATTTTACAGGTTTGCTACCAGTGGCCATTAAAGTGTCTTAGCTGGGGACACTTTTTTCAAATGGTCACAAAATATTGTACACTTCGAGTTTTTAGCTGATTTTTTTGTGCATGCCAAAAAAAAATTCAAGGAGCATGTCTACCAAGTTTTTGGCCAAAAATCCTTCTGAAAAATTTTTAAAAAAGCTCTAACCGCAAAACTTTTTGAAAATCGTGAAAAATAGAAAACGAGTCGTCTTGGCATGAAACTTCACGTGAAGGCTTAAGGGACCATTGTACGAATTTACAAGCCATAAAAATGGCATTGGCATGCAGAAATATGAAGATGTGCCTAAACTCACCTACCACCCTATCGATCCACGGCTTGCGCATCCCGCCGGCATAGTGCCCGCCCGCCCGCCTGCCCGCTTGTTTCGTCGGTTGGCTTAGGCATACGGAGTTCATTCCCAGTCTAAGATCGGATCGGACCGAGGGTTTCGACAGCACATGTGGGCTCGGGCATGTCCTGGTGCCATATTTTTCTTCGTCGGGGCACCATCGCCAGGGCATCACCGTAGAACCTGACCGGCGACATTGGGGTTCTGGCGATCGGGAGGGGTGGAAGCACATGATGTGCGATGGGTGCTGGTACTTGGCCCTTATATTGCCCCCTATCCCTCATCAAACCTCGAGAACTCACACCCCCTTAAAGAGCATTTGAGATTTTACAGGTTTGCTGCCAGTGGCCATTAAAGTGTCTTAAATGGGGACATTTTTTTCAAAAGGTCACAAAATATTGTACACTTTGATTTTTTAGCTGAATTTTTTTGTGCATGCCAACAAAAATACAAGGATCACGTCTACCAAGTTTGGGTCCAAAACTCCTTCTGAAAAAATTTTAAAAAATCCCGAACCGCAAAAAGTTTGAAAAATTATGAAAAATAGAAAACGAGTCGTCATGGCATGAACTTCACGTGAAGGCTTAAGGGACCATTGTATGAATTTACAAGCCATAAAAATGGCATTGGCACGTAGAAATATGATGATGTTCCTAAACCCACCAACCACCCTATGGATCCACGGCTTGCGCATCCCGTCCCTCTGGCCGGCGTAGTGCCCCCCTGCCCGCCCGCTCGCTCGTCTCGTCGGCTGGCTTAGGCATACGAAGTTCATTCCCAGTCTAAGATCAGACCGGACCGAGGGTTGTGACAGCACATACTGGGCTCGGGCATGTGCTGGTGCCGTATTTTTCTTCGTCGGGGTGCCATCACCTGAACGACGGCTTTGCGGTTCCGATGATCGGAGGGGCCGGGGGGTGTGCACACATGATGTGCGATGGGTACTGGTACTTGGCCCTTATATTGGCCCCTATCCCTCATCAAACCTCGAGAACTCACACCCCCTCAAAGAGCATTTGAGATTTTATAGGCTTGCTGCCAGTAGCAATTAAAGTGTCTGAAATGGGGACACTTTTTTCAAATGGTCACAAAATCTTGTACACTTTGACTTTTTAGCTGATTTTTTTTGTGCATGCCAAAAAAAAATACAAGGATCATGTCTACCAAGTTTGGGGCCAACACTCCTACTGAAAAAATTTTAAAAAATCTCGAGCCGTAAAAAGTTTTAAAAATCATGAAAAAGAGAAAACGAGTCGTATTGCCATGAAACTTCACGTGAAGGCTTAAGGGACCATTGTATGAATTTACAAGCCATAAAAATGGCATTGGCATGCAGAAATACGAAGATGTGCCTAAACCCACCTACCACCCTATCGATCCACGGCTTGCGTATCCCGTCTCTCTGGCCAGCGTAGTGCCCGCCCGCCCGTCTGCCCGCTCGTTCGTTTCGTCGGTTGGCTTAGGCATACGGTGTCCATTCCCAGTCTAAGATCGGATCGGACCAAGGGTTGCGGCAGCACATGCTAGGCTCGGGCATGTGCTGGTGCCGTATTTTTCTTCACTGCGGCAGCATCGTCGAGCATCGCCGGAGAATCTGACCGACGGCATTGGGGTTCAGGCGATCGGGGGGGCCGGGGGGTGTGCGCACATGATGTGCGATGGGTGCTGGTACTTGGCCATTATATTGGCCCCCTATCCCTCATCAAACCTCGAGAACTCATGCTCCCTTAAAGAGCATTTGAGATTTTACAGGTTTGCTGCCAGTAGCCATTAAAGTGTCTGGAATGGGGACACTTTTTCCAAATGGTCACAAAATCTTGTACACTTCGAGTTTTTAGCTGAATTGTTTTGTGCATGCCAACAAAAATACAAGGATCACGTTTTCCAAGTTTGGGGCCAAAACTCCTTCCGAAAAAATTTAAAAAAATCTTGAATCATAAAAAGTTTCAAAAATCGTGAAAAATAGAAAACGAGTCGTCTTGCCATGAAACTTCACATGAAGGCTTAAGAGACCATTGTATGAATTTACAAGCCATCAAAATGGCATTGGCAAGTAGAAATATGAAGATGTGCCTAAACGCACCTACCACCCTATCGATCCACGGCTTGTGCATCCCGTCTCTCTGGCCGGCGTAGTGCCCGCCCGCTCACCCGCTCGTTTCGCCAGTTGGCTTAGGCATACGGAGTTCATTCCTAGTCTAAGCATATGGAGTTCATTCCCAGTATAAGATCGGACCGACCGAGGGTTGCGCAGCAAATACTGTGCTCCAGTATGTGCTAGTTCCGCATTTTTCTTCGTCTGGGCACCATCGCCGGAGCATCGCCGGAGAACCAGACCGGTGGCATTTAGGTTCCGGTGATCGGGGGGGCCGGGGGGTGTGCGCACATGATGTGCGATGGGTTATGGTACTTGGCCCTTATATTGGCCCCCTATCCCTCGTCAAACCTCGAGAAATCACACCCCCTTAAATAGCATTTGAGATTTTCCCGGTTTGCTACCAGTAGCCATTAAAGTGTTTGAAATGGGGACACTTTTTTCAAATGGTCATAAAATCTTGTACACTTTGGGTTTTTAGCTGAATTTTTTTGTGCATGCCAATAAAAATACAAGGATCAAGTCTACCAAGTTTGGGGCCAAAAATCCTTACGAAAAAATTTTAAAAAATCCCAAACCGCAAAAAGTTTCAAAAATCATGAAAAATAGAAAACGAGTCGTCTTGCCATGAAACTTCACGTGAAGGCTTAAGGGACCATTGTATGAATTTACCAGCCATAAAAATGGCATTGGCATGCAGAAATATGAAGATGTGCCTAAACCCACCTACCACCCTATCGATCCACGGCTTGCGTATCCCGTCTCTCTAGCCGGCGTAGTGCCCGCCCGCCCGCCCGTCCGCTCATTTCATAGATTGGCTTAGGCATACGGTGTTTATTCCCAGTCTAAGATCAGACCGGACTGAGGGTTGCGGCAACAGGATCGGTAGCACGTAGAGAGGGACCCAACCGATCCTCGGCTTGTGCATCCCGCCCGTACGCTCGTTTCATGGGTTGACTTAGGCGTATGGAGTTCATTCCCAGTCTAAGCATACGGAATTCATTCCCAGTCTAAGATCGGAAAGGACCGGAATTCATTCCCATTTTTCTTCGTCCGGGCACCATCGTCGAAACATCACCGGAGAACCTGATCGACGGCATTGGGGTTCCGGCGATCAGGGGGGCCGGGGGGGTGTGCACACATGATGTGTGATGGGTGCTGGTACTTGGCCCTTATATTGGCCCCCTATCCCTCATGAAACCTCAAGAACTCACACCCCCTTAAAGAGCATTTGAGATTTTACAGGTTTGCTGCCAGTAGCCATTAAAGTGTTTGAAATGGGGACACTTTTTTCAAATGGTCACAAAATCTTGTACGGTTCAAGTTTTTAGCTGAATTTTTTTATGCACGCCAACAAAAATACAAGGATCACGTCTACCACGTTTGGGGCCAAAAATCCTTCTGAAAAAATTTTAAAAAATCTCGAACAGCAAAAAGTTTCAAAAATTGTGAAAAATAGAAAACAAGTCGTCTTGCCATGAAACTTAACGTGAAGGCTTCAGGGACCATTATATCAATTTACAAGCCATAAAAATGGCATTGGCAAGTAGAAATATGAAGAACTACCTAAACCCACCTACCACCCTATCGATCCACGGCTTGCACATCCCGTCTCTCTCGCCGGCATAGTGCCCGCCCGCTCGCTCGTTTAATCGGTTGGCTTAGGCATACGGAGTTCATTCCCAGTCTAAGATCAGACCGGATTGAAGGTTGGGGCAGCAGGATCGACAGCACGTAGAGGGGGACCCAACCGATCCCTGGCTTGCGCATCCTGCCCCTCTGACCGGCTGAACGCCCGTACGCTCGTTTCGTGGGTTGACTTAGGCATACAAAGTTCATTCCCAGTCTAAGCATACGAAGTTCATTCCCAGTCTAAGATCGGACCAAACCGAGGGTTACGACAGCACATGCTGGGGTCGGGCATGTGCTGGTGCCGTATTTTTCTTCACCGGGGCAGCATCGTCGGAGAACCTGACCGACGACATTGGGGTTCCGACGATCGGGTGCATCGGGGGGGTGTGCGCATATGATGTGCGATGGGTGCTGGTACTTGGCCCTTATATTGGTCCCCTATCCCTCATCAAACCTCTAGAACTCACACCCCCTTAAAGAGCATTTGAGACTTTTCCGATTTGCTGTCAGTAGCCATTAAAGTGTCTGAAATGGGGACACTTTTTTCAAATGGTCACAAAATCTTGTACACTTTGGGTTTTTAGCTAACTTTTTTTGAACATGCCAAAAAAAATACAAGGATCGCGTCCACCAAGTTTGGAACCAAAACTCCTTCCAAAAAAATTTTAAAAAATCCCGAACCACAAAAAGTTTCAAAAATCGTAAAAAATAAAAAATGGGTCATCTTGCCATGAAACTTCATGTGAAGGCTTAAGGGACCATTGTATTAATTTTCAAGCAATAAAAATGGCATTGGAATGTAGAATTATGAAGATGTGCCTAAACCCACCTACCACCCTATCGATCCACGGCTTACGCATCCTGTCTCTCTGACCGACGTAGTACCCGTCCGCCCGCCCGCCCGCTCCTTTCGTCAGTTGGCTTAGGCATACGGAGTTCATTCCCAGTCTAAGATTGGACCAGACCATGGGTTGTGGTAGCAGGATTGACAGCACTTAGAAGGGGACCCGATCGATCTCCGGCTTGCGCATCCCACCCCTCTGCCTGACTGAGCGCCCGCACGCTCGTTTCGTGGTTTGACTTAGGCACACGGAGTTCATTCCCAATCTAAGCATACGAAGTTCATTCCCAGTCTAAGATCGCATCGGACCGAGGGTTGCGGCATCATATGCTGGGCTCGGGCATGTGCTGGTGGCGTATTTTTTTTCGTAGGGGCACCATCGCCGGAGCGTCGCCGGAGAACCTGACCGGCGACATTGGGGTTCCGATGATCAGGGGCCCGGAGGGGTGTGCGCACATGATGTGGGATGGTTGCTGGTACTTGGCCCTTATTTTGGCCCCTTATCCCTCATCAAACCTCGAAAACTAACACCCCCTTAAAGTGCATTTGAGATTTTACAGGTTTCCTGCCAGTAGCCATTAAAGTGTCTAAAATGGGGACACTTTTTTGAAATGGTCACAAAATCTTGTACACTTCGAGTTTTTAGCTGAATTTTTTTGTGCATGCCAAAAAAAATACAAGGATCACGTCTACCAAGTTTGGGGCCAAAACGCCTTCTGACAAAATTTCAAAAAATCCCAAACCGTAAAAAGTTTTGAAAATCATGAAAAATAGAAAACGAGTTGTCTTGCCATGAAACTTAACGTGAAGGCTTAAGGGACCATTGTATGAATTTACAGGCCATAAAAATGGCATGGCACATAGAAATATGAAGATGTGCCTAAACCCACCTACCACCCTATCAATCCACGGCTTGCGCATCCCGTCTCTCTAGTCGGCGAAATGCCCGCCCGCTCGTTTCGTCGGTTGGCTTAGGCATACGAAGTTCATTCCAAATCTAAGATCGAACCGAACCGAGGGCTGCGACAGCACATGCTGGGCTCGGGCATGTGCTGGTGCTGCATTTTTCTTCATCGGGGCACCATCGTCGGAGCATCACCGAAAAACCTGACTGGTGGCATTGGGGTTCCGGCGATCGGTGGGGCCGGGGGGGGTGTGCGCACATGATGTGTGATAGGTGCTGGTACTTGGCCCTTATATTGGCCCTCTATCCCTCATCAAACCTTGAGAACTCACAGCCCCTTAAAGAGCATTTGAGATTTTACAGGTTTGCTGCCAGTAGCCATTAATGTGTCTGAAATGGGGACACTTTTTTCAAATGATCACAAAATCTTGTACACTTTGAGTTTTTAGCTGAATTTTTTTGTGCATGCCAACAAAAATACAAGGATCACGTCTACCAAGTTTGGGCCCAAACCTCCTTTCAAAAAAATTTTAAAAAATCCTGAACCCCAAAAAGTTTCAAAAATTGTGAAAAATAGAAAACGAGTCGTCTTGCCATGAAACTTCACGTGAAGGCTTGTATGAATTTACAAGCCAAAAAAATGGCATTGGCATGCACAAATATGAAGATTGTGCTGAAACCCACCTACCACCCTATCGATCCACGGCTTGCAGATCCCGCTTCTCTGGCTGGCGTAGTGCCCGCCCACCCGTCCGCCCGCCTGCTTATTTCGTCGGTTGGCTTAGGCATACAGAGTTCATTCCTAGTCTAAGATCAAACCGGACCGAGGGTGGTGGCAGCAGGATCGGCAGCACGTAGAAGTGGACCCGATCGATCCCCGACTTGCGCATCCTGCCCTTCTGGCTGGCTAAACGCCCGCATGCTCGTTTCGTGGGTTCACTTAGGCATACAGAGTTCATTCCCAGTCTAAGTATACGGAGTTCATTCCCAGTCTAAGATCAGACCAGACCGAGGGTTCCGACAGCACATACTGGGTTCGAGCATGTGCTGGTGCCCCTTTTTTCTTTATCAGGGCACCATCGTTGGAGCATCGTCGGAGAATCTGATAGACAACATTGGGGTTCCGATGATCGGGAGGGCCGGGGGGTGTACGCACATGATGTGCGATGGGTGCTGGTACTTGGCCCTTATATTGGCCCCTATCCCTCATCAAACCTCAAGAACTCACACCACCTTAAAGAGTATTTGAGATTTTACAGGTTTGCTGCCAGTAGTTATTAAAGTGTCTGAAATGGGGGCATTTTTTTTGAATGGTCACAACATCTTACACTTCAAGTTTTTAGCTGAATCTTTTTGTGCATGCCAACAAAAATACGGAGTTCATTCCCGGTCTAAGATCGAACTGGACCGAGGGTTACGACAGCGGGATCAGGATCGGCAGCACGTAGAGGGGGACCTGACCGATCCCCGGCTTGCGGATCCCGCCCCTCTGTCCGACTGAGCGCCCGCACGCTCGTTTCGTGGGTTGACTTAGGCATATGGAGTTCATTCCCATTCTAAGCATACGGAGCTCATTCCTAGTATAAGATCGGATCGGACCGAGGGTTGCGGCAGCACATGCTGGGCTCGAAAATGTACTGGTGCCACATTTTTCTTCGTCGGGGCACCATCGTCGAAGCATCGCCGAAGAACCTGACCGACGGCATTGGGGTTCCGGTGATCGGGGGGCCGGAGGGGTGTGCGCACATGATGTGTGATGGGTGCTGGTACTTGGCCCTTATATTGGCCCTTATCCCTCATCAAACCTCGAGAACTCACACCCCTTTAAAGAGCATTTGAGATTTTACAGGTTTGCTGCCAGTAGTTATTAAAGTGTCTAAAATGGGGGCACTTTTTTTGAATTGTCACAAAATCTTGTACACTTCGAGTTTTTTGCTGAATTTTTTTGCCCTTGCCAACAAAAATACAAGGATCACATCTACCAAGTTTGGGGTCAAAAATCTTTCCAAAAAATTTTTCAAAAATCTCGAACCGTAAAAAGTTTCAAAAATCGTGAAATATAGAAAACGAGTCATCTTGCGTTGAAACTTCACGTGAAGGCTTAAGGGACCATTGTATGAATTTACAAGCCATAAAAATGGCATTGGCACGCAGAAATAGGAAGATGTGCCTAAACCCACCTACCACCCTATCGATCCACGGCTTGCGCATCCCATCTCTCTGGCCGGTGTAGGGCTCGCCCGCCCGCCCGCTCATTTCATCGGTTGGCTTAGGCATACGGAGTTCATTACCAGTCTAAGATCAGACTGGACCGGGGGTTGCGGCAGTAGGATCGACAGTACACAAAGAAGGACCCGGTCGATCCCCGGCTTCCGCATCCCGCCCCTCTGGCCGGCTGAGGGCCCGTACGCTCGTTTCATGGGTTGACTTAGGCATACGGAGTTCATTCCCAGACTAAGGATATGAAGTTCATTCCCAGTACAAGATCGGACTGGACCAAGGGTTGCAGCAGCACATGCCGGGCTCGGGCATGTGCTGGTGCCGCATTTTTCTTCACCGGGGCACCATCATCGGAGCATCGCCGGAGAACCTGATCGGTGACATTGGGGTTCCGATGATCGGGGGGGCCGGGGGGGTTTGCGCACATGATGTGCGATGGGTGCTGGTACTTGAAACTTATATTGGCCCCCTATCCCTCATGAAACCTTGAGAACTCACACCCCCTTAAAGAGCTTTTCAGATTTTACAGGTTTGCTGCCAGTAGCCATTAAAGTGTCTGAAATGGGGACACTTTTTTCAAATGGTCACAAAGTCTTTTACACTTTGAGTTTTTAGCAGAATTTTTTTGTGCATGCCAACAAAAATACAAGGATCACGTCTACCAAGTTTGGGGCCACAAATCCTTCCGAAAAAATTTTAAAAAATCTCGAACCGTAAAAAGTTTCAAAAATTATGAAAAATAGAAAACGAGTTGTCTTGCCATGAAACTTCACGTGAAGGCTTAAGGGACATTTATGAATTTACAAGCCATAAAAATGGCATTGGCACACAGAAATATGAAGACGTGCCTAAACCCACCTACCACCATATCGATCCATGGCTTGCGCATCCCGTCTCTCTAGCCGACGTAGTGCCCGCCCGCCCGCCTGCTTGTTACGTCGGTTGGCTTAGACATACGAAGTTCATTCCTAGTCTAAGATCAGACCAGATCGAGAGATGCAGCAGCAAGATCGACAGCATGCAGAGGGGGACCCGGCCTATCCCCGACTTGTGCATCCCGCCCCTCTGGCCGGCTGAGCACCGGAACGTTTGTTTCGTGGGTTGACTTAGGCATACGGAGTTCATTCCCAGTCTAAGCATACGGAGTTCATTCCCAGTCTAAGATCGGACCAGATTGAGGGTTGCAGCAGCACATGCTGGGCTCGGGCATGTGCTGGTGCCGCATTTTTCTTCACTGGGGCACCATCGTCGGAGCATCGTCGGAGAACCTTACCGACGGCATTGGGGTTCCGACGATTGAGGTGGCCGGGGGGGTGTGCGCACATGATGTGCGATGGGTGCTGGTACTTAGCCGTTATATTGGGCCCCTATCCCTCATCAAACCTCAACAACTTACACCCCATTAAGTAGCATTTGATATTTTACAGGTTTCCTACCAGTAGCCATTAAAGTGTCTGAAATGGGGACACTTTTTTCAAATGGTCACAAAATCTTGTACACTTCGAGTTTTTAGCTAAATTTTTTGTGCATGCCAACAAAAATACAAGGATCACGTCTACCAAGTTTGGGGCCAAAACTCCTTTCGAAAAAATATTAAAATCTTGAACCGTAAAAAGTTTCAAAAATTGTGAAAAATAGAAAACGAGTCGTCTTGCCATGAAACTTCACGCGAAGGCTTAAGGGACTATTGTATGAATTTACAAGCCATAAAAATGGCATTGGCATGCAGAATACGAAGATGTGCCTAAACCCACCTACCACCCTATCGATCCACGGCTTGTCCATCCCATCTCTCTAGCCGACGTAGTGCCCGCCCGCCCGTCCACCCGCTCGTTTCGTCGGTTGGCTTAGACATACGGAGTTCATTCCCAGTCTAAGATTGGACCAGATCAAGGGTTGCTATAGCAAGATCGGCAACACGCAGAGGGGGACCCGACCGATCCCCGACTTGTGCATCTCGCCCCTCTGGCCGGCTGAGCACCCGAACGCTCGTTTCGTGGGTTGACTTAGGCATACGGAGTTCATTCCCAGTCTAAGCATACGGAGTTCATTCCCAATCTAAGATCGAACCAGACCGAGGGTTTCAGCAGCACATGCTGGGCTCGGGCATGTGCTGGTGCCGCATTTTTCTTGACTGGGGCACGATCGCCGGAGCATCGTCGGAGAACCTTTCTGATGGCATTGGGGTTCCGGCGATCGAGGTGGTCAGGGGGGGTGTGCGCACATGATGTGCAATGGGTGCTGGTACTTGGCCGTTATAATGGGCCCCTATCCCTCATCAAACCTCGAGAACTCACACCCCTTTAAGGAGCATTTGATATTTTACTGGTTTCCTACCAGTAGCCATTAAAGTGTCTGAAATGGGGACACTTTTTTCAAATGGTCACAAAATCTTATACACTTCGAGTTTTTAGCTGAATTTTTTTGTGCATGCCAAAAAAAATACAAGGATCACGTCTACCAAGTTTGGGGTAAAACATCTTTCGAAAAAATTTTAAAAAATCCCGAACCGCCAAAAGTTTCAAAAATCGTGAAAAATAGAAAACGAGTCGTCTTACCTTGAAACTTCACGTGAATGCTTAAGAGACTATGGTATGAATTTACAAGCCATAAAAATGGCATTGTCACATAGAAATATGAAGATGTGCCTAAACCCACCTACCACCCTATAGATCCACGGCTTACGCATCCCGTCTCTGGCCGGCGTAGTGTCCGCCCGCCCGCCCGCTTGTTTCATCGGTTGGCTTAGGCATACGGAGTTCATTCCTAGTCTAAGATCAAACCAGATCGAAGGTTGCGGCAATAGGATCGGCACCACGCAGAGGGAGACTCGGTCGATCCTCGGCTTGCGCATCCCGCCCCTTTGGTCGACTGAGCGCCCGTACGCTCATTTCATGGGTTGACTTAGGCATACGGAGTTCATTCCCCGTCTAAGATCGGACCAGACCGAGGGTTGCGACAGCACATGCTGGGCTCGGGCATGTGCTGGTGCCGCATTTTTCTTTGTCAGGGCACCATCGCCGGAACATTGTCGGAGAAGCTGACCGACGGTATTGGGGTTCCGGCGATCGGGGGGGCGGGGGGTATGCACACATGATGTGCGATGGGTGCTGGTACTTGGCCCTAATATTGGCCCCCTATCCCTCATCAAACATGAGAACTCACACCCCCTTAAAGAGCATTTGAGATTTTATAGGTTTGTTGCCAGTAGCAATTAAAGTGTCTGAAATGAGGACACTTTTTTCAAATGGTCACAAAATCTTGTACACTTCGATTTTTTTGCTGAATTTTTTTGTACATGCCAAAAAAAATACAAGGATCACGTCTACCAAGTTTGGGGCCAAAACTCCTTCTGAAAAAATTTTAAAAAATCTAAAACCGCAAAAAGTTTCAAAAATCATGAAAAATAGAAAACAAGTCCTCTTGCCACGAAACTTCATGTGAAGGCTTAAGGGACCATTGTATGAATTTACAAGCCATAAGAATGGAATTGGCACGCAAAAATTTAAAGATGTGCCTAAACCCACCTACCACCTTATCGATTCATGGCTTGCGCATCCCGTCTCTCTGGCCGGCGTAGCGCCCGCTCATTTCATTGTGTGGCTTAGGCATACGGAGTTCATTCCCAGTCTAAGATCAAACCAGGCCTGGGGTTACGACAGCAGGATCGATAGCACGTAGAGGAGGACCCGACCGATGCCAGGCTTGCGCATCTCGCCCCTCTGGCCGGTTGACAGCCCGCACGCTCGTTCCGTGTGTTGATGTAGGCATACGGAGTTCATTCCCAGTCTAAGATCAGATCGGACCGAGGGTTGCGGTAGCACATGCTGGGCTCAAGCATGTGCTGGTACCACATTTTTCTTCGTCGGGGCACCATCGCCGGAGCATCACCGGAGAACCTAACTGGCAGCATTGGGGTTCCGGCAATCGGGGGGCCGGGGGGGTGTGCACACATGATGTGCAATGGGTGCTGGTACTAGGCCCTTATATTGGCCCCTTATCCCTCATCAAACCTCAAGAACTCACACCCCCTTAAAGAGCAATTCAGATTTTACTGGTTTGCTACCGGTAGCCATTAAAGTGTTCGAAATGGGGACACTTTTTTCAAATGATCACAAAGTCTTGTACACTTCTAGTTTTTAGCTAAATTTTTTTGTGCATGTAAAGAAAAATACAAGGATCATGTCCACCAAGTTTGGGGCTAAAACTCCTTCCGAAAAAATTTAAAAAAATCCCAAACCCGCAAAAAGGTTTCAAAAATCGTGAAAAATAAAAAACCAGTCATCCTGCCATGAAACTTCACATGAAGGGTTAAGGGACCATTGTATGAATTTACAAGGCATAAAAATGGCATTGGCATGCAGAAATATGAAGATGTGCCTAAACCCAACTACCACCCTATCAATCCACAGCGTGCACATCTCGTTTCTCTGGTCGGCGTAGTGCCCGCCTGCCTGCCCGCTCGTTTCGTCGGGTGGCTTCAGCATACGGAGTTCATTCCCAGTCTAAGATCGAACAAGATCGAGGTTTACAGCAACAGGATCAATAGCATGCAGATGGGGACCCGACCGATCCCAGGCATGCGCATCTCGCCCCTCTGGCTGGCTGAGAGCCCGCACGCTCGTCTTGTGTGTTGACTTAGGCATAAGGAGTTCATTCCCAGTCTAAGCATACGGAGTTCATTCCCAGTCTAAGATCAGACAGGACTAAGGGTTATGGCAGCACATGCTGGGCTTGGGCATGCTGGTGCCGCATTTTTCTTCACCGGGACACCATCGTCGGAGCATCGTCGGAGAACCTGATTGGTGGCAATGGGGTTCCGGCGATCGGGGGGGCCGGGGGGGTGTGCGCACATGATGTGCGATGGGTGCTGGTACTTGGCGCTTATATTGGTCCCCTATCCCTCATCAAACCTCGAGAACTCACACCCCCTTAAAGAGCAATTCAGATTTTACTGGTTTGCTGCCAGTAGCCATTAAAATGTCTAAAATGGGGACACTTTTTTCAAATGGTCGCAAAATCTTGTACACTTAGAGTTTTTAGCTGAATTTGTTTGTGCAAGCCAACAAAAATACAAGGATCACGTCTACCAAGTTTGGTGCCAAAACTCCTTCCGAAAAAATTTTAAAAAATCCCAAACCGCAAAAAGTTTCAAAAATTGTGAAAAATAGAAAACGAGTCGTCTGGCCATGAAACTTCACGTGAAGGCTTAAGGGACCATTGTATGAATTTACAAGCCATAAAAATGGCATTGGCACACAGAAATATGAAGATGTGCCTAAACCCATCTACCACCATATCAATCCACAGCTTGCGCATCCCATCTCTCCGGCTGATGTAGTGCCTGCCCGCCCGTCCGCCCGCTCGCTCGTTTCGTCGATTGGCTTAGGCGTACGGAGTTCATTCCCAGTCTAAGATTGAATCAGACCAAGGGTTGTGATAGCAAGATCAGCAGCACCCAGAGGGGGACCCAGCCGATCCCAGGCCTATGCATCCCGCCCCTCTGGCCGGCTGAGCACCCGCACGCTCATTTTGTTGGTTGACTTAGGCATACGGAGTCCATTCCGAGTCTAAGCATACGGAGTTCATTCCCAGTCTTAGATCGGATCGGACCGAGGGTTGCGGTAGCACATTCTAGGCTCGGGTATGTGTTGGTGCTGCATTTTTCTTCGTCGGGCACCATCGCCGGAGCATCGCCGGAGAACCTGACCGGCGGCATTGGGGTTCCGACGATCGGGGGGGCCGGGGGGTGTGCGTAAATGATGTGCGATGGGTGCGGGTACTTGGCCCTTATATTGGCCTCCTATCCCTCATCAAACCTCGAGCACTCACACCCCCTTAAAGAGCATTTGAGATTTTACAGGTTTTCTGCCAGTAGCCATTAAAGTGTCAGAAATGGGGATGCTTTTTTCAAATGGTCACAAAATCTTGTACACTTCGAGTTTTTAGCTGATTTTTTTTATGCATGCCAACAAAAATAAAAGGATCACGTCTACCAAGTTTGGGGGGAAAAATCCTTCTGAAAAAATTTTAAAAAATCCCAAACCGCAAAAAGTTTTGAAAATCGTGAAAAATAGAAAACGAGTTGTCTTGCCATGAAACTTCATGTGAAGGCTTAAGGGACCATTGTATGAATTTTACAAGCCATAAAAATGGCATTGGAATGCAGAAATATGAAGATGTGCCTAAACCCACCTACCACCCTATCGATCCGCGGCTTGCGCATCCCGTCTCTCTGGCCGGCATAGTGCCCACCCGCCCGCCCGCCCGCTCGTTTCGTCGGTTGGCTTAGGCATACGGAGCTCAGTCCCAGTCAAAGATCGAACCAGACCGAGGGTTGCAGCAGCACATGGTGGGCTCGGGCATGTGCTGGTGCTGTGTTTTTCTTCATCGAGGCATCGTCGCCAGAGCATCGCCAGAGAACCTGACCGACGGCATTGGGGTTCTGGCGATAGGGGGCTCGGGGGGGTGTGCGCACATGATGTCCAATGGGTGATGGTACTTGGCCCTTATATTGGCCCCCTATCCCTCATCAAACCTCAAGAACTCACACCCCCTTAAAGAGCATTTGAGATTTTACAGGTTTGCTGCCAGTAGCCATTAAAGTGTCTAAAATGGGGACACTTTTTTCAAATGGTCACAAAATCTTGTACACTTTGAGTTTTTAGCTGAATATTTTTGTGCATGCGAACAAAAATACAAGGATCACGTCATCCAAGTTTGGGACCAAAAGTTTTTCTGAAAAAATTTTAAAAAATTTCAAACTGTAAAAAGTTTAAAAAATCGTGAAAAATAGAAAACGAGTCGTCTTGCCATGAAACTTCACGTGAAGGCTTAAGGGACCATTGTATGAATTTACAAGCCATAAAAATGGGACTGGCATGCAGAAGTATGAAGATGTGCCTAAACCCACCTACCACCCTATCGATCCACGGCTTGCGCATCCCGTTTCTCTGGCTGGCATAGTGCCCGCCCGCCCGCTCGCCAGCTCATTTCGTCGGATGGCTTAGGCATACTGAGTTCATTCCCAGTCTAAGATCGCACCTGACCAAGGGTTGCGGGGGCAGGACCGGCAGCACGTAGAGGGGGACCCGGTCGATCCTCGGCTTGCCCATCCTGCCCCTCTGGCTCGCTGAGCGCCTGCAAGCTCGTTTCGCGGGTTGACTTAGGCATACGGAGTTCATTCCTAGTCTAAGCATACGGAGTTCATTCCCAGTCAAAGATCGGACTGGACCGAGGGTTGCGACTGCACATGTTGGGCTCGGGCATGTGCTGGTAACACATTTTTCTTCGTTGGGGCACCATTATCGGTGCGTCATCAGAGAACCTCACCGGCAGCATTGGGTTTCGAGTGATCGGGGGGGCCGGGGGGGTGTGCGCACATGATGTGCGATGGGTGCTGGTACTTGGCCCTTATATTGGCCCCCTATCCCTCAACGAACCTCGAGAACTCACACCCCCTTAAAGAGCATTTGACATTTTACAAGTTTGATGCCAGTAGCCATTAAAGTGTCTGAAATAGGGACACTTTTTTCAAATTGTCACAAAATCTTGTACACTTTGAGTTTTTTACTGAATTTTTTTATGCATGCCAAAAAAAATACAAGGATCATGTCTATCAAGTTTGGGGTCAAAACTCTTTTTGAAAATTTTTTTAAAAATCCCGAACCATAAAAAGTTTCAAAAATCAAGAAAAATAGAAAACGAGTCGTCTTGCCATGAAACTTCACGTGAAGGCTTAAGGGACCATAAAAATTGCATTGGCATGCAGAAATATGAAGATGTGCCTAAACCCACCTACCACCCTATCGATCCATGGCTTGCGCATCCTATCTCTCTGGCCCGCGTAGTGCCCGCTTGCCCGCCCGCCTGCTCGTTTCATCGGTTGGCTTAAGCATACGGAGTTCATTCCCAGTCTAAGATCAAACCAGATCGAGGGTTGCAGCAGCAGGATTGGCAGCACACAAAGGGGGACCCGATCGATCCCCGGTTTGCGCATCCTGCCCCTCTGGCTGGCTGAGCACCCGCACGCTCATTTCGTGGCTTGACTTAGGCATACGGAGTTCATTCCCAGTACAAGCATACGGAGATCATTCCCAATCTAAGATCGGGCCGGACTGAGGGTTGCGGTGGCACATGCTGGGCTCAGGCATGTGCTGGTGCCACATTTTTCTTCGTCGGGGCACCATTGCAGGAGCAATATCGAAGAACCTGACCGATGGCATTGGGATTCCGACGATCGGGGGGCCGGGGGGTGTGCTCATATGATGTGCGATGGGTGCTGGTACTTGGCCCTTATATTGGCCCCCTATCCCTCATCAAATCTCGAGAACTCACACCCCCTTAAAGAGCATTTGAAATTTTACAGGTTTGTTGCCAGTAACAATTAAAGTGTCTGAAATGGGGACACTTTTCAAATGGTCAACAAATCTTGTACACTTTGAGTTTTTAGTTGAATTTTTTTTGTGCATGCCAACAAAAATGCAAGGATCACGTGTACGAAGTTTAGGGCCAAAACTCCTCCCGACAAAATTTTAAAAAATCCCGACCGTAAAAAGTTTCAAAAATCATGAAAAATAGAAAACGGGTCATCTTGCCATGAAACATCACGTGAAGGCTTAAGGGACCATTGTATGAATTTACAAACAATAAAAATGGCATTGGCACGCTGAAATATGAAGATGTGCCTAAACCCACCTACCACCCTATCGATCCATGGCTTGCGCATCCCGTCTCTCTGGCCGGCGTAGTGCCCGCCAGCCCACCCGCCCACTCGTTTCATCAGTTGGCTTAGGCATACGGAGTTCATTCCCAGTATAAGATCTGACTAGATCGAGGGTTGCGGCAACAGCATCGACAGCACGCAGAAGGGGACCTGGCCAATCCTCAGCTTGCGCATCCCGCTCCTCTGGCCGGCTGAGCATCGACACGCTCGTTTCGTGGGTTGACTTAGGCATACGGAGTTCATTCTTAGTCTAAGCGTACAGAGTTCATTCCCAGTCTAAGATCAGACCGGATCGAGGGTTACAGCAGCACATGCTAGGCTCGGGCATGTGCTGGTGCCGTATTTTTCTTCGCCGGAGAACCTGACCGACTGCATAGAGGTTCCGACGATCGGGGGGCCGGGGGGTGTGCGCACATGATGTGCGATGGGTGCTGGTACTTGGCCCTTATATTGGCCCCCTATCACTCATCAAACCTCGAGAACTCACACCCCCTTAAAAAGCATTTGAGATTTTACAAGTTTGCTGCCAGTAGCCATTAAAGTGTCTAAAATGGGGACACTTTTTCAAATAACCACAAAATCTTGTACACTTCGAGTTTTAAGCTGAATTTTTTATGCATGCCAAAAAAAAAATACAAGGATCACGTCTACCAAGGTTGGGGCCAAAACGCCTTTCGAAAATCTCGAACCGCAAAAAGTTTTGAAAATCATGAAAAATAGGAAACGAGTCGTCTTGCCATGAAACTTCACGTGAAGGCTTAAGGGACCATTGTATGAATTTACAAGCCATAAAAATGGCATTGGCACGTAAAAATATGAAGATGTGCCTAAACCCACCTACCACCCTATCGATCCACGGCTTGCACATCCCATCTCTCTGGCCGGCATAGTGCCCGCCCTTCAGCTCCTTTCATCGGTTGGCTTAGGCATATGGAGTTCATTCCCAGTCTAAGATTAGACGGAACTGCGGTTTACGGTAGTAGGATTGGCAGCACGCAAAGGGGAACCCGGTCGATCCCCGACTTGCGTATCCCGCCCCTCTGGCCGGCTGCGCACCTGCACGCTCGTTTTGTGGGTTGATTTAGGCATACGGAGTTCATTCCTAGTCTAAGCATATGGAGTTCATTCCCATTCTAAGATCGGACCGGACCGAGGGTTGTGACAGCACATGCTGGGCTTGGGCATGTGCTGGTGCCTCATTTTTCTTCATCGACGTACCATCCTCGGAGCATCGTCAGAGAACCTAACCGGCGGCATTGGGGTTCCAACGATCGGGGGGGCCGGGGGGGTGTGCGCACATGATGTGCGATGGGTGCTGGTACTTGGCACTTATATTGGCCCCTTATCCCTCATCAAACCATGAGAACTCACACCCGCTTAAAGAGCATTTGAGATTTTACAGGTTTGCTGTCAGTAGCCATTAAAGTGTCTGAAATGGGGACACTTTTTTCAAATGCTCACAAAATCTTGTACACTTAGAGTTTTAAGCTGAATTTTTTTTTGCATGCCAAAAAAACTACAAGGATCACATCTACCAAGCTTGGGGCTAAAAATCCTTTCGAAAAAATTTAAAAAAAATCCCGAACGCAAAAAGTTTTGAAAATCGTGAAAAATAAAAAACGAGTCGTCTTGCCATGAAACTTCACGTGAAGGCTTATGGGACCATTGTATGAATTTACAAGCCATAAAAATGGCATTAGCACGCAGAAATATGAAGATGTGCCTAAACCCACCTACCACCCTATCGATCCACGGCTTGCACATCCTGTCTCTCTGGCTGGCGTAGTGCCCGCCTGCCAGCTCGTTTCGTCGATTGGCCTAGGCATACGGAGTTCATTCCCAGTCTAAGATTAGACCGAACTGAGGTTTGCGGTAGTAGGATCGACAGCATGTAAAGGGGAACCCGGTCGATCCCCGGCTTGCGCATCCCACCCCTCTGGCCGGCTGAACGCCCGTACGCTCGTTTCGTGGGTTGACTTAGGATACGGAGTTCATTCCCAGTCTAAGCATACAGAGTTCATTCCCAGTCTAAGATCGGACCGGACAGAGGGTTGCGACAGCACATGCTGGGCTTGGGCATGTGCTGGTGCCGCATTTTTCTTCACCAGGGCACCATCGCAGGAGAACCTGACCGGCGACATTTGGGTTTCGAAGATTGGGGGGGCCGGGGGGTGTGCGCACATGATGTGCGATGGGTGCTAGGACTTGGCCCTTATATTGGCCCCCTATCCCTCATCAAACCTCGAGAACTCACACCCCCTTAAAGAGCATTTGAGATTTTACAGGTTTGCTGCCAGTAGCCATTAAAGTGTTTGAAATGCGGACACCTTTTTCAAATGGTCACAAAATCTTGTACACTTTGAGTTTTTGGCTGAATTGTTTTGTGCATGCCAACAAAAATACAAGGATCACGTCTACCAAGTTTGGGACCAAAACTCCTTCAAAAAATATTTTAAAAAAATCCTGAATCGTAAGAAGTTTCAAAAATCGTGAAAAATAGAAAACGAGTCGTCTTGCCATGAAACTTCATGTGAAGACTTGAGGGACCACTGTATGAATTTACAAGCCATAAAAATGGTGTTGGCACGTAGAAATATAAAGATGTGCCTAAACCTACCTACCACCCTATCAATCTACGGCTTTCGCATCCCGTCCTTCTGGTCGGAGTAGTGCCCGCCTGCCCGCTCGTTTCATCGGTTGGCTTAGGCATACGGAGTTCATTCCAAGTCTAAAATCGAACCAGGTCGAGGGTTGCGGTAGCAAGATCGACAGCACGCAGAGGGGGACCCGGTGATCCCCGGTTTGCGCATCCCACCCCTCTGGCCGACTGAGCGCCCGCACGCTCAATTCGTGGTTTGACTTAGGCATACGGAGTTCATTACCAGTTTAAGATTGGACCAGACCGAGGGTTACGGCAGCACATGTTGGGCTCAGGCATGTGCTGGTGCCGTATTTTTCTTTGTCGGGGCACCATCGTCGGAGCATCACCGGAGAACCTGACCGGCGGCATTGGGCTTCCGATGATCGGGGGAGCCGGGGGGGTGTACGCACATGATGTGCAATGGGTGCTAGTACTTGGCCCTTATATTGGCCCTTGTATTGGCCCTCTATCCCTCATCAAACCTTAAGAACTCACACCCCCTTAAAGAGCATTTGAGATTTTACAGGTTTGCTGCCAGTAGCCATTAAAGTGTCTGAAATGGGGACACCTTTTTCAAATGGTCACAAAATCTTGTACACTTCGAGTTTTTAGTTGAATTGTTTTATGCATGCCAACAAAAATACAAGGATCACGTCTACCAAGTTTGGGGCCAAAACTCCTTCCAAAAAATTTTAAAAAATATCGGACCGTAAAAAGTTTTGAAAATCGTAAAAAATACAAAATGAGTCGTCTTACCATGAAACTTCACGTGAAGGCTTAAGGGACCATTGTATGAATTTACAAGCCATAAAGATGGCATTAGCACGCAGAAATATGAAGATGTGCCTAAACCCACCTACCACCCTATCGATCCATGGCTTACGCATCCCGTCTCTCTGGTCGGCGTAGTGCCCGCCTGGCCGCTCGTTTCGTCAATTGGCTTAGGCATACGGAGTTCATTCCCAGTCTAAGATTAGATCAGACACCATCATCGGAGCATCGTCGGAGAACCTGACCAGCGACTTTGGGTTTTCGGTGATTGGGGGGGCCGGGGGGTGTGTGCACATGATGTGCGATGGGTGCTGGTACTTGGCTCCCTATCCCTCATCAAACCTCGAGAACGCACACCCCCTTAAAGAGCATTTTAGATTTTACAGGTTTGCTGCCAGTAGCCATTAAAGTGTCTGAAATTGGGACACTTTTTTCAAATGGTCACAAAATCTTGTACACTTCGAGTTTTTAGCTTAATTTTTTTATGCATGCCAACAAAAATACAAGGATCACGTCTACCAAGTTTGGGGCCAAAACTCCTTCCAAAAAAATTTTAAAAGATCTCGAACCGCAAAAAGTTTTGAAAATCGTGAAAAATAGAAAACGAGTCATCTTGCCATGAAACTTCACGTGAAGGCTTAAGGGACCATTGTAGGAATTTACAAGCCATAAAAATGGCATTGGCACGTTGAAATATGAAGAGGTGCCTAAACCCACCTACAACCCTATCGATCCACAGCTTGCACTTCCCGTCTCTCTGGCCGGCGTAGTGCCTGCCCACTCGCCCGCCTGCTCCTTTCGTCAGTTGGCTTAGGCATACGGAGTTCATTCCCAGTCTAAGATTGGACCAGACCAAGGGTTGCGGCAGCAGGATCGGTAGCACGTAGAGAGGGACCCGACCGATCCCCGGCTTACGCATCCCGCCCCTCTAGCTGGCTGAACGCCCGTATGCTCCTTTCGTGGGTTGACTTAGGCATACTAAGTTCATTCCCAGTCTAAGATTGGATCGGACCGAGGGTTACGACAGCACATGCTGGGCTCAGGCATGTGCTGGTGTCATATTTTTCTTCGTCGGGGCACCATCGCTAGAGCATCACCGGAGAACCTGACCGGCGGCATTGGGGTTTCGACGATCGGGGGGGCCAGGGGAGGTGTGCGCACATGATGTGCGATTGGTACTGGTACTTGGCCCTTATATTGGCCCCTTATCCCTCATCAAACCTCGAGAACTCACACCCCCTTAAAGAGCATTTGAGATTTTAGAGGTTTGCTGCCAGTAGCCATTAATGTGTTCGAAATGAGGACATTTTTTTCAAATGGTCACAAAATCTTGTACACTTCGAGTTTTTAGCTGAATTTTTTTGGGCATGCCAAAAAAAATACAAGGATTACGTCTACCAAGTTTGGGGCCAAAACTCCTTCCAAAAAAATTTTAAAAGATCCCAAACCGTAAAAAGTTTTAAAAATCATGAAAAATAGAAAACGAGTCATCTTGCCATGAAACCTCATGTGAAGGCTTAAGGGACCATTGTACGAATTTACAAGCCATAAAAATGGCATTGCAACGCAGAAATATGAAGATGTGCCTAAACCCACCAACCACCCTATCGATCCATGGCTTGCGCTTCCCGTCTCTCTGGCCGGCTTGGTGCCCGCCTACCCGCCCGCCCGCTCGTTTTGTCGGTTAGCTTAGGCATACGGAGTTCAATCCCAGTCTAAGATTGGAATGGGCTGAGGGTTGCGGCAGCAGGATCGGCATCACACAGGAGGGGGACCCGACCGATCCCCGGCTTGTGCATCATGCCCCTCTGGCCTATTGAGCGCCCGCACGCTCATTTCGTGGGTTAACTTAGGCATACGGAGTTCATTCCCAGTCTAAGCATATGGAGTTCATTCCCAGTCTAAGAGCGGACCGGACCGAGGGTTGCGGCAGCACATGCTGGGCTCGAGCATGTGTTGGTGCTGTATTTTTCTTTGCCGGGGCACCATCGCCGGAGAACCTGATCGGGGGCATTGGGGTTCCGGCGATCGGGGGGGCCGGGGGGGTGTACGCACATAATGTGCGATGGGTGCTGGTACTTGGCCCTTATATTGGCCCTTATATTGGCCCCCTATCCCTCATCAAACCTCAAGAACTCACACCCCCTCAAAGAGCATTTGACATTTTACAGGTTTGCTGGCAATAGCCATTAAAGTGCCTGAAATGGGGACATTTTTTTCAAATGGTCACAAAATCTTGTACACTTCAAGTTTTTAGTTGAATTTTTTTTTGCTTGCCAAAAAAAATACAAGGATCGAGTGTACCAAGTTTGAGGCCAAAACTCCTTCTAAAAAAATTTTAAAAAATCCTGAACCGCAAAAAGTTTTGAAAATCATGAAAAATAGAAAACGAGTCACCTTGCCATGAAACTTCACGTGAAGGCTTAAGGGACCATTGTATGAATTTACAAGCCACAAAAATGGCATTGGCACATAGAAACATGAAGATGTGCCTAAACCCACCTACCACCCTATCGATCCACAGCTTGTGCATCCCGTCTCTCTGGTCGGCGTTGTGCCCGTCTCTCGTTTCGTCAGTTGGCTTAGGCATACGGAGTTCATTCCCAGTCTAAGATTGGACCGGACTGAGGGTTGCGACAACAAGATTGGCAGCATGCAAAGGGGGACCCGACCGATCCCTGGCTTGCGCATCCCACCCCTCTGGCCGGCTAAGCGCCCACACGCTCATTTCGTGGGTTGACTTTGGCAAACGGAGTTCATTCCCAATCTAAACCTACGGAGTTCATTCCCAGTCTAAGATCGGATCGGACCGAGGGTTGCAGCAGCACATACTGGGCTCAGACATGTGCTGGTTCTGTATTTTTCTTCACCGGGGCACCATCGCCAGAGCATCGTCGGAGAACCTGACCGGCGACATTGGGGTTCCGGCGATTGGGTGGGTCGGGGGGTGTGCGCACATGATGTGCGATTGGTGCTGGTACTTGACCCTTATATTGGCCCCCTATCCCTCATCAAACCTCGAGAACTCACACCCCCTTAAAGAGCATTTGAGATTTTTCAGGTTTGCTGCCAATAGCCATTAAAGTGTCAGAATGGGGAGACTTTTTTCTAATGGTCACAAAATCTTGTACACTTCGAGTTTTTAGCTGCATTTTTTTATGCTTGCCAAGAAAAGACAAGGATCACGGCAGCCAAGTTCAGGGCCGAAACTCCTTCTAAAAAAATTTTAAAAAATCTCGAACGGTAAAAAGTTTCAAAAATCGTGAATAATAGAAAACGAGTCGTCTTGACATGAAACTTCACGTGAAGGCTTAAGGGACCACTGTATGAATTTACAAGCCATAAAAATGGCATTGGCACGCAAAAATATAAAGACATGCCTAAACCCACCTACCACCCTATCGATGCACAGCTTGCGCATCCCGTCTCTCTGGCCGACGTAGTGCCCGCCCGCCAGCCCTCCCGCTCGTTTCGTCGGTTGGCTTAGGCTTACGAAGTTCATTCCCAGTCTAAGATCAAACCGAACCGAGGGTTGCTACAGCAGGATTGGCAGCATGTAGAGGGGGACCCGGTCGATCCCCGGCTTACGCATCTCGCACCTCTGAATGGCTGAATGCCGCACGCTCTTTTCGTGGGTTGACTTAGGCATACGGAGTTCATTCCCAGTCTAAGAATACGGAGTTCATTCCCAGTCTAAGATCGAACTAGACCGAGGCTTCCGACAGCACATGCTAGGCTCGTGCATGTATTGGTGTCGTAGTTTTCTTCGTCGGGGCACCATCGTCGGAGAACCTGACCGACGGCATTGGGGTTCCGACGATCGGGGGGGCCGGGGGGAGTGCGCACATGATGTGCGATGGGTGCTGGTACTAGGCCCTTATATTGGCCCCCTATCCCTCATCAAACCTCGAGAACTGACACCTCCTTAAAGAGCATTTGAGATTTTACAGGTTTGCTACTAGTAACCATTAATGTATCTGAAATGGGGACACTTTTTTCAAATGGTCACAAAATCTTGTACACTTCGAGTTTTTACCTGAATTTTTTTGTGCATGCCAAAAAAAATACAAGGACCAAGTCTACCAAGTTCAGGGCCAAAATTCCTTCTGAAAAATTTTAAAAAATCCCGAGCCGTAAAAAGTTTCAAAAATCATGAAAAATAGAAAACGAGTCGTCATGACATGAAACTTCACATGAAGGCTTAAGGGACCAATGTATGAATTTAAAAGCCATAAAAATGTTATTGGCATGCAGAAATATGAAGATGTTCCTAAACCCACCTACCACCCTATCGATCCACGGCTTGCGCATCCCGTCTCTCAGGCCGACGTAGTGCCCGCCAGCCCGCTCGTCCGCTCGTTTCTTCGGTTGGCTTAGGCATACGGAGTTCATTCCCAGTCTAAGATCGGATCAAACCAAGGGTTGCGGCAGCAGGATCAGCAACACGTAGAGGGGGACCCGATTGATCCCTGGCTTGCGCATCCCGCCCCTCTGATCGACTAAGCACCCGCACTTTCTTTTCGTGGGTTGACTTAGGCATATAGAGTTCATTCCTAGTCTAAGCATACAGAGTTCATTCCCAGTCTAAGATCAGAATGGACCCAGGGTTACGGCAGCACATGCTGGGCTCGGGCATGTGCTGGTGCCATATTTTTCTTCGTCGGGGCACCATCGCCAGAGCATCACCGGAAAACCTGACCAACGGCATTGGGGTTCCGGCGATCGAGGGGCCGGGGGGGTTGTGCGCACATGATGTGCAATGGGTGCTGCTACTTGGCCCTTATATTGGCCCCCTATCCCCCATCAAACCTAGAGAACTCAGACCCCCTTGAAGATCATTTGAGATTTTACAAGTTTGGTGCTAGTAGCCATTAAAGTGTCCGAAATGAGGACACTTTTTTCAAATAGTCACAAAATCTTGTACACTTCGAGTTTTTAGCTGAATTTTTTTATGCATGCCAACAAAAATACAAGGATCACGTCTACCAAGTTTGGGGCCAAACCTCCTTCCGAAAAATTTTAAAATATCCCGAACCGTAAAAAGTTCCAAAAATCATGAAAAATAGAAAACGAGTCATCTTGCCATGAAACTTCACGTGAAGGCTTGAGGGGCCATTGTATGAATTTACAAGCCATAAAAATGGCATTGGCACGCAGAAATATGAAGATGTGCCTAAACCCACCTACCACCCTCTCGATCCACGGCTTGGCATCCCGTCTCTCTGGTCGACGTAGTGCCTGCCCGCCCGCACGTTTCGTCGGTTCGCTTAGGCATATGGAGTTCATTCCTGGTCTAAGATTGGACCAGACCGAGGGTTGCGGCAGCAGGATCGGCAGCACGCAGAGGGGGACCCGACCGATCCACGGCTCGCGCATCCCGCCACTCTGGCCGGCTCAGCATCCGCGCGCTCGTTTCGTGGGTTGACTTAGGCATACGGAGTTCATTCCCAGTCTAAGATCGGACCAGACTAGGGGTTAAGGTAGCAAATGTTGGGCTCGGCCATGTGCTGGTACCGCATTTTTCTTCGCTGGGGCACCATCGCCGGAGAACCTGACAGGCGGCATTGGGGTTCCGACGATCGGGGGTGCCGGGGGGGTGTGCGCACATGATGTGCGATGGGTGCTGGTACTTTGCCCTTATAGTAGCCCCCTATCCCTTATCAAACCTCGAGAACTCACATCCCCTTAAAGACCATTTGAGATTTTACAGGTTTGCTGCCAGTAGCCATTAAAGTGTCTGAAATGGAGACACTTTTTACAAATGGTCACAAAATCTTGTACACTTCGAGTTTTTTGCTGAATTTTTTTGTGCATGCCAAAAAAAATAAAAGGATCACGTCTACCAAGTTTGGGGGGAAAACTCCTTCTGAAAAAATTTTAAAAAATCCCAATCCGCAAAACGTTTCGAAAATCATGAAAAATAGAAAACGAGTCGTCTTGCCATGAAACTTCATGTGAAGGCTTAAGGGACCATTGTATGAATTTACAAGCCATAAAAATGGCATTGGAATGCAGAAATATGAAGATGTGCCTAAACCCACCTACCACCCTATCGATCCACGGCTTGCGCATCCTGTCTCTCTGGCCGACGTAGTGCCCGCCCGCCCGCTCGTTTCGTCGGTTGGCTTAGGCATACGGAGTTCAGTGCCAGTCTAAGATCGAACCAGGCCGAGGGTTGCGGCAGCACATGCTAGGCTCGGGCATGTGCTGGTGCTGTGTTTTTCTTCACCGGGGCACCGTCGCCAGAGCATCGCCAGAGAACCTAACCGACGGTTTTGGGGTTCCGGCGATCGGGGGGCTGGGGGGGTGTGCGTACATGATGTACGATGGGTGATGGTACTTGGCCCTTATATTGGCCCCCTATCCCTCATCAAACCTTGAGAACTCACACCCCCTTAAAGAGCATTTGAGATTTTACAGGTTTGCTACCAGTAGCCATTAACGTGTGCCAAATGCGGACAGTTTTTTCAAATGGTCACAAACTCTTGTACACTTCAAGTTTTTTGCTGAATTTTTTTGTGCATGCCAACAAAAATACAAGGATCACGTCTACCAAGTTTGGGACCAAAACTCCTTCTGAAAAAAATTAAAAAATTCTAAAACCTTAAAAATTTTTGAAAATCATGAAAAATAGAAAACGAGTTGTCTTGCCATGAAACTTCACGTGAAGGCTTAAGGGACCATTGTATGAATTTACAAGATAGAAAAATGGCATTGGCATGTAGAAATATAAAGATGTGCCTAAACTCACCTACCACCCTATCGATCCACGGCTTGGGCATCCCGTCTCTCTGGCCGACGTAGTGCCCGCCCGCCCGCCCGCTCGTTTCGTCGGTTGGCTTAGGCATACGGAGTTCATTCCCAATATAAGTTTGGATCAGATAGAGGGTTGCGAAAGTAGGATCGGCAGCATGCAGAGGGGGACCCAGTCGATCCCCGGCTTGCGCATCCCGCCCCTCAGGACGGATGAGCGCCCACGCACTCATTTCATAGGTTGACTTAGACATACTAAGTTCATTCCCAGTCTAAGCATACGGAGTTCATTCCCAGTCTAAGATTGGACCGTACCGAGGGTTGCGGCAGCACATGCTGGGCTTGATCATGTGATGGTGCCGCATTTTTCTTCGTCGAGGCACCATCGCTAGAGCTTCACCGGAGAACCTGACAGCGGCATTGGAGTTCCGACGATCGGGGGGCCGGTGGGGTGTACGCACATGATATGCGATGGGTCCTGGTACTTGGCCCTTATATTGGCCCCTATCCCTCATCAAACCTCGAGAACTCACACCCCCTTAAAGAGCATTTGAGATTTTACAGGTTTGTTGCCAGTAGCCCTTAAAGTGTCAGAAATGGGGATGCTTTTTTCAAATGGTCACAAAATCTTGTACACTTCGAGTTTTTAGCTGATTTTTTTTATGCATGCCAACAAAAATAAAAGGATCACGTCTACCAAGTTTGGGGGGAAAAATCCTTCTGAAAAAATTTTAAAAAATCCCAAACCGCAAAAAGTTTTGAAAATCGTGAAAAATAGAAAACGAGTTGTCTTGCCATGAAACTTCATGTGAAGGCTTAAGGGACCATTGTATGAATTTTACAAGCCATAAAAATGGCATTGGAATGCAGAAATATGAAGATGTGCCTAAACCCACCTACCACCCTATCGATCCACGGCTTGCGCATCCCGTCTCTCTGGCCGGCATAGTGCCCACCCGCCCGCCCGCCCGCTCGTTTCGTCGGTTGGCTTAGGCATACGGAGCTCAGTCCCAGTCAAAGATCAAACCAGACCGAGGGTTGCAGCAGCACATGGTGGGCTCGGGCATGTGCTGGTGCTGTGTTTTTCTTCATCGAGGCATCGTCGCCAGAGCATCGCCAGAGAACCTGACCGGCGGCATTGGGGTTCTGGCGATAGGGGGCTCGGGGGGGTGTGCGCACATGATGTCCAATGGGTGATGGTACTTGGCCCTTATATTGGCCCCCTATCCCTCATCAAACCTTGAGAACTCACACCCCCTTAAAGAGCATTTGAGATTTTACAGGTTTGCTACCAGTAGCCATTAAATTGTGTCAAATGGGGACAGTTTTTTCAAATGGTCACAAACTCTTGTACACTTCAAGTTTTTTGCTGAATTTTTTTGTGCATGCCAACAAAAATACAAAGATCATGTCTACCAAGTTTGGGACCAAAACTCCTTCTGAAAAAATTTAAAAAATTTTTGAACCGTAAAAAGTTTTGAAAATCATGAAAAATAGGAAACGAGTTGTCTTGCCATGAAACTTCACGTGAAGGCTTAAGGGACCATTGTATGAATTTACAAGACAGAAAAATGGCATTGGCATGCAGAAATATGAAGATGTGCCTAAACTCACCTACCACCCTATCGATCCACGGCTTGCGCATCACATCTCTCTGGCCGGCGTAGTGCCCACCCGCCCGCTCGTTTCGTCGGTTGGCTTAGGCATACGGAGTTCATTCCCAATCTAAGTTTGGACCAGATAGAGGGTTGTAGAAGTAGGATCGGCAGCATGCAGAGGGGGACCCGGTCGATCCCCGGCTTGCGCATCCTGCCCCTCAGGCCGGATGAGCGCCCACGCACTTATTTCGTGGGTTGACTTAGACATATTGAGTTCATTCCCAATCTAAGCATATGGAGTTCATTCCCAGTCTAAGATTGGACCGGACCGAGGGTTCCGGCAACACATGCTGGGCTTGAGCATGTGCTGGTGCCACAATTTTCTTCGTCGGGGCACCATCGCCAGAGCTTCATCGGAGAACCTAACAGTGGCATTGGGGTTCCGACGATCGGGGGGCCGGGGGGTGTGCGCACATGATGTGTGATGGGTGTTGGTACTTGACCCTTATATTGGCCCCCTATCCCTCATCAAACCTCGAGAACTCACACCCCCTTAAAGAGCATTGGAGATTTTACAGGTTTGCTGCCAGTAGCCCTTAAAGTGTCTAAAATGGGGACGCTTTTTTCAAATGGTCACAAAATCTTGTACACTTCGAGTTTTTAGCTGAATTTTTTTTTGCATGCCGACAAAAATACAAGGATCACGTCTACCAAGTTTGGGTCCAAAACTCCTTCCGAAAAAATTTTAAAAAATCCCGAGCCGTAAAAAGTTTCAAAAATCGTGAAAAATAGAAAACGAGTCGTCCTGCCATGAAACTTCACATGAAGGCTTAAGGGACCATTGTATGAATTTACAAGCCATAAAAATGGCATTGGCACACAGAAATATGAAGATGTGCCTAAACCCACCTATCAGCCTATCGATCCATGGCTTGCGCATCCCGTCTCTCTGGTCGACGCAGTGCCCGCCCGCCCACCCGCCCGCTCATTTCGTTGATTGGCTTAAGCATACAAAGTTCATTCCCAGTCTAAGATCGCCAAAGCATCGCTGGAGAACCTGGCCGATGGCTTTGGGGTTCGGGCGATCGGAAGGGTCGGGGCGGTATGCGCACATGATGTGCGATGGGTGCTGGTACTTGGCCCTTATATTGGCCCGTTATCCCTCATCAAGCCTCGAGAAATCACACCCCCTTAAAGAGCATTTGAGATTTTATAGGTTTACTGCCAGTAGCCATTAAAGTGTCTGAAATGGGGACATTTTTTCAAATGGTCACAAAATCCTGTACACTTCGAGTTTTTAGCTGAATTTTTTTGTGCATGCCAACAAAAATACAAGGATCACGTCTACCAAGTTTGGGGTCAAAAATCCTTCCAAAAAAATTTTAAAAAATCCTGAACCACAAAATGTTTTAAAAATCATGAAAAATAGAAAACGAGTCGTCTTGCCATGAAACTTCATGTGAAATCTTAAGGGGCCATTGTATGAATTTACAAGTGATAAAAATGGCATTGGCATGTAGAAATATAAAGATGTGCCTAAACCCACCTACCACCCTATCGATCCACGGCTTGCGCATCCCGTCTCTCTAGCCGGTGTAGTGCCCGCCCGTCCGCCCACCCACTCGTTTCGTCGGTTGGCTTAGGCATACGGAGTTCCTTCCCAGTCTAAGATTGGACCGAACTGAGGGTTACGGCAGCAGCATCGGTAGCACACAGATGGGGACACGATCGATCCCTGGCTTGCGCATCCTGCCCCTCTGGCCGCCTGACCGTCCGTACGCTCGTTTCGTGGGTTGACTTAGGCATACGGAGTTCATTCTCAGTCCAAGCATACGGAGTTCATTCCCAGTCTAAGATCAGATCGGACCAAGTGTTGCCGCAGCACGTGCTGGCCTCGGGCATGTGCTGGTGCCGCATTTTTCTTCGTCGGGGCACCATCGCCGGAGCATCGCCGGAGAACCTGACCGGTGGCGTTGGGGTTCCAACGATCAGGGGGGCCGGGGGTTTGTGCGAACATGTTGTGCAATGGGTGCTGGTACTTGGCCCTTATATTGGCCCCTATCCCTCATCAAACCTCGAGAACTCACACCCCCTTAAAGAGCATTTGAGATTTTACAGGTTTGCTCTTAGTAGCCATTAAAGTGTCTGAAACGGGGACACTTTTTCAAATGGTCTCAAAATCTTGTACACCTCAAGTTCTTAGCTTAATTTTTTTGTGCATACCAACAAAAATACAAGGATCACGTCTACGAAGTTTGGGGTCGAAACACCTTCCGAAAAAATTGTAAAAAATCTCGAACCGTAAAAAGTTTCAAAAATCTTGAAAAATAGAAAACGAGTCTCTCTAGCCGGCGTAGTGCCCGCCCGTCCGCCCGCTCATTTCGTCGGTTGGCTTAGGCATACGGAGTTCATTCGTAATCTAAGATTGGACCGGACCGAGGGTTGTGGTAGCAAAATTGGCAGCATACAGAAGGGGACCCAGCTGATCCCCGGCTTGCGCATCCCACCCTTCTGGCCGGCTGAGCGCCCGCACACTCGTTTCGTGGGTTGACTTAGGCATCCGGAGTTCATTCCTAGTCTAAGCATACGGAGTTCATTCGCAGTCTAAGATCGAACCAGACCAAGGGTTGCGGCAACACATGCTGGGCTTGGGCATGTGCTGGTGCCGCATTTTTCTTCGTCGGGGCACCATCGCCGGAGAACCTGACCAGCGGCATTTACGATCTGGCGATTGGGTGGGCCGGGGGGGTGTGCGCACATGATGTCCGATGGGTGCTGGTACTTGGCCCTTATATTGGCCCCCTATCCCTCATCAAACCTCAAGAACTCACACCCCCTTAAAGAGCATTTGAGATTTTACAGGTTTGCTGCCAGTAGCCATTAAAGTGTCCGAAATAGGGACACTTTTTTCAAATGGTCACAAAATCTTGTACACTTCAAGTTTTTAGCTGAATTTTTTTGTGCATGCCAAAAAAAAATACAAGGATCACGTCTACCAAGTTTTGGGCCAAAAATCCTTCCGAAAAAATTTTAAAAAATCCTGAACCGTAAAAAGTTTTGAAAATAGTAAAAAATAGAAAACGAGTCGTCTTGCCATGAAACTTCACTTGAAGGCTTAAGGGGCCATTGTATGAATTTACAAGTCATAAAACTGGCATTGGCAAGCAGAAATATGAAGATGTACCTAAACCCACCTACCACCCTATCGATCCATGACTTGCGCATCCCTTCTCTCTGGCCGGCGTAGTGCCTACCCGCCCGGTCGTTTCATCGGTTGGCTTAGGCATACGGAGTTCATTCCCAGTCTAAGATTAGATCAAACCGAGGGTTACAGTAGTAGGATCGGTAGCACGCAAAGGGGGACCCGACCAATCTCCGGCTTGCGCATCCCTCCCCTCTGGCTGACTAAGCGCCCGTATGCTCGTTCCGTGGGTTGACTTAGGCTTACGGAGTTCATTCCCAGTCTAAGATCAGATCGGACCGAAGGTTGTGATAGAACATGCTGGGCTCAGGCATGTGCTCCTGCCGCATTTTTCTTCACTGGGGTACCATCATCGGAGCATCGCCGGAGAACCTGACCGGCGGCATTGGGGTTCCGATGATCGTGGGGGCCGGGGGGTGTGCGCACATGGTGTGCGATGGGTGCTGGTACTTGGCCCATATATTGGCCCCCTATCCCTCATCAAACCTTGAGAACTCACACCCCCTTAAAGAGCATTTGAGATTTTACAGGTTTGCTGCCAGTAGCCATTAAAGTGTCTGAATTGGGGACACTTTTTTCAAATGGTCACAAAACCTTGTACACTTCGAGTTTTTAGCTGAATGTTTTTGTGCATGCCAAAAAAAATACAAGGATCGTGTCTATCAAGTTTGGGGCCAAAACTCCTTCCGAAAAAATTTTAAAAAATCCCTAACCGTAAAAAGTTTCAAAAATCATGAAAAATAAAAAACGAGTCATCTTGCCATGTAACTTCACGTGAAGGCTTAAGGGACCATTGTATGACTTTACAAGCCATAAAAATGGCATTGGCATGCAGAAATATGAAGATGTACCTAAACCCACCTGCCATCCTATCGATTCACGGCTTGCGCATCCCGTCTCTCTGGCCGGCGTAGTGACCACCCGCTCGTCGGTCCATTCGTTTCATCGGTTGGATTAGGCATATGGAGTTCATTCACAATCTAAGATCGGACCAGATTGAGGGTTGTGGCAGTAGGATCGGTAGCATGGAGAAGGGGACCCGACCGATCCCCGGCTTGCGCATCGCGCCCCTCTGGTCGACTGAGTGCCCGTACGCTCGTTTCGTGGGTTAACTTAGGCATACGGAGTTCATTCCCAGTCTAAGCATACGGAGTTCATTCCTAGTCAAAGATTGGACCAGACCGAGGGTTGCGGCAGCACATGCTGGGCTCGAGCATGTGCTGGTGCTGCATTTTTCTTCGTCGGGGCACCATCGCTGGAGCATCACCGAAGAACTTGACCGACAGCATTGTGGTTCCAACGATCGGGGGGGCCAAGGGGTGTGCACACATGATGTGCGATGGGGGCTTCTACTTGGCCCTTATATTGGCCCCCTATCCCTCATCAAACCTCATCAACTCACACCCCCTTAAAGAGAGTTTGAGATTTTATAGGTTTGCTGCCAGTAGCCATTAAAGTGTCTGAAATGGGGACACTTTTTTCAAATGGTCACAACATCTTGTACACTTTGAGTTTTTAGCTGAATATTTTTTTGCATGCCAACAAAAATACAAGGATCACGTCTACCAAGTTTAGGGCCAAAACGCCTTCCGAAAAAATTTTAAAAAATCTTGAACCGTAAAAAGTTTTGAAAATAATGAAAAATAAAAAACGAGTCGTCTTGCCATGAAACTTCTCGTGAAGGCTTAAGGGACCATTGTATGAATTTATAAGCCATAAAAAAGGCATTGGCACGTAAAAATGTGAAGATGTGCCTAAACCCACCTACCACCCTATCGATCCACGGCTTGCGCATCCTGTCTCTCTGGCCGACGTAGTGCCCGCCCGCCCGCTCGTTTCGTCGGTTGGCTTAGGCATACGTAGTTCATTCCCAGTCTAAGATTAGACCAGACCAAGGGTTGCGGCAGCTGGATCGGCAGCACGTAGAGGGGGACGCGACCGATGCCCAGCTTGGGCATCTCGCCCCTCTGGCCGGCTGAGCGCCCGTACGCTCGTTTCATGGGTTGACTTAGTCATACGGAGTTCATTCCCAGTCTAAGCATATGGAGTTCGTTCCCAGTCTAAGATCAGACCCGATCGAGGTTGCGGGAGCACATGCTGGGCTTGGGCATGTGCTGGTGCCACATTTTTCTTCGCCAGGGTACTATCACCGGAGCATCACCGGAGAACCTTACCGGCGGCATTGGGGTTCTGGCGATCGGGGGGGCTGGCGGGTTTGCGCACATGATGTGCGATGGGTGCTCGTACTTGGCCCTTATATTGGCCCCCTATCCCTCATCAAACCTCAAAAAGTCACACCCCTTTAAAGAGCATTTGAGATTTTACAGGTTTGCTGCCAGTAGCCATTAAAGTGTCTGAAATGGGGACACTTTTTTCCAATGGTCACAAAATCTTGTACACTTCGAGTGTTTAGCTGAATTTTTTACGCATGCCAAAAAAAAATACATGGATCATGGCTACCAAGTTTGGGGCCAAAACTCCTTCCGAAAAAATTTTAAAAAATCTCGAACCGTAAAAAGTTTCAAAAATCGTGAAAAATAGAAAACGAGTCGTCTTGCCATGAAACTTCACGTGAAGGCTTAAGGGACCATTGTATGAATTTACAAGCCATAAAAATGGCATTGGCACATAGAAATATGAAGATGTGCCTAAACCCACCTACCACCCTATCGATCCACGGCTTGAGCATCCCGTTTCTCTGGCCGGTGTACTGCCCGTACGCCCGCGCGTCCACTCGTTTTGTTGGTTGGCTTAGGCATACGGAGTTCATGCCCAGTCCAGGATTAGATCGGACCAAGGTTTACGACAGCAAGATCAGCAGCACGTAGAGGGGGACCCGACCGATCCCCGGCTTGCCAACCCGCCCCTCTGGCTGGTTGAGTGCCCGCATGCTCGTTTCGTGGGTTGACTTAGGTATACGGAGTTCATTTCTAGTCTAAGCATACGAAGTTCATTCCCAGTCTAAGATCAGATTGGACCGAGGGTTACGGCAGCACATGCTGGGCTCGGGCATGTGCTGGTGCCGCATTTTTCTTCGTCGGGGCACCATCGTCGGAGAACCTGACCTACGGTATTGGGGTTCTGACGATCGGGGGGGCCGGGGGGTGTGCACACATGATGTGCGTTGGGTGCTGGTACTTGGCCCTTATATTGGCCCCCTATCCCTAATCAAACCTTGAGAACTCACACCCCCTTAAAGAGCATTTGAGATTTTATAGGTTTGCTGCCAGTAGCCATTAAAGTGTCTAAAATGGGGACACTTTTTTCAAATGGTCACAAAATCTTGTACACTTTGGGTTTTTAGCTGAATTTTTTTGTGCATGCCAAAAAAAGTGCAAGGATCATGTCTACCAAGTTTGGGGCCAAAACTTTTTCTGAAAAAATTTTAAAAAATCCCGAACCATAAAAAGTTTCAAAAATCATGGAAAATAGAAAACGAGTCGTCTTGCCATGAAACTTCACGTGAAGGCTTAAGGGACCATTGTATGAATTTGCAAGCCATAAAATTGGCATTGGCATGCAAAAATGTGAAGATGTGCCTAAACCCACCTACCACCCTATCGATCCACGGCTTGCGCATCCCATCTCTCTGGCCGACGTAGTGCCCGCCCGCACGCTCGTTTCGTCGGTTGGTTTAGGCATTCGGAGGTCATTCCTAGTCTAAGATTAGACCAGACCAAGGGTTGCGGCAGCTGGATCGGCAGCACGTAGAGGGGGACGCGACTGATCCCCGGCTTGCGCATCCCGCCCCTTCGGTCGGCTGAGCGCCCGTACGCTCGTTTCGTGGGTTGACTTAGGCATACGGAGTTCATTCCCACTCTAAGCATATCGAGTTCATTCCCAGTCTAAGATCAGACCGGATCGAGGGTTGCGGGAGCACATGCTGGGCTTGGGCATGTGCTGGTGCCATATTTTTCTTCGCCAGGGTACCATCATCGGAGCATCGCCGGAGAATCTGACCGGCGGCATTGGGGTTCCGGCGATCGTGGGGGCCGGGGGGTGTGCGCACATGGTGTGCGATGGGTGCTGGTACTTGGCCTTTATATTAGCCCCTATCCCTCATCAAACCTCGAGAACTCACACCCCCTTAAAGAGCTTTTGAGATTTTATAGGTTTGCTGCCAGTAGCCATTAAAGTGTCTGAAATGGGGACACTTTTTTCAAATGGTCACAAAATCTTGTACACTTTGAGTTTTTAGCTCAAATTTTTTGTGCATGCCAACAAAAATGCAAGGATCACTTCTACCAAGTTTGGGGCCAAAACTCCTTCTGAAAAAATTTAAAAAAATCCCGAACCGTAAAAAGTTTCAAAAATCATGAAAAATAGAAAACGAGTCGTCTTGCCATGAAACTTCATGTGAAGGCTTACGGGACCATTGTATGAATTTACAAGCCATAAAAATGGCATTGGCAAGCAAAAATGTGAAGATGTGCCTAAACCCACCTACCAGCCTTTCGATCCACGACTTGCGCATCCCGTCTCTCTGGCTGACATAATGCCCGCCCGCCCGCTCGTTTCGTCGGTTGGCATAGGCATACGGAGTTCATTCCTAGTCTAAGATTGGACCAGACCGAGGGTTGTGGCAGTAGGATTGGCAGCACGTAGAGGGGGTCCCGACCGATCCCCGGCTTGCTCATCCTGCCCCTCTGGCCGACTGAGCGCCCGCACGCTCGTTTCGTGGGTTGACTTACGCATACGGAGTTCATTCCCAGTCTAAGCATATGGAGTTCATTCCCAGTCTAAGATCGGACTGGACCGAGGGTTACGGCAGCACATACTGGGCTTTGGCATGTGCTGGTGCCGCTGTTTTCTTCACCGAGGCACCATCGCCGGAGCGTCGTCGGAGAGCCTGACCGACGGCATTGGGGTTCCGGCGATCAGGGGGACCGGGGGGGTTTGCGTACATGATGTGCGATGGGTGCTGGTACTTGGCCCTTATATTGGCCCCCTATCCCTCTTCAAACCTCGAGAACTCACACCCCCTTAAAGAGCATTTGAGATTTTACAGGTTTGCTGCCAGTAGCCATTAAAGTGTCTGAAATGGGGACACTTTTTTCAAATGGTCACAAAATCTTGTTCACTTCGAGTTTTTAGCTGAATTGTTTTGTGCATGCCAGAAAAAATACATGGATCATGTCTACCAAGTTAGGGGCCAAAACTCTTTCTGAAAAAATTTAAGAAAATCCCAAACCGTAAAAATTTTGAAAATCGTGAAAATTAGAAAACGAGTCATCTTGCCATGAAACTTCACGTGAAGGCTTAAGGGACCATTATATGAATTTACAAGCCATAAAAATGGCATTGGCATGCAGAAATATGAAGATGTGCCTAAATCCACCTACCACCCTATCCATCCACGGCTTGCGCATCCTGTTTCTCTGGCCGGCATAGTGCCCGCCCGCCCGCGTGTCCACTCATTCCATTGGTTGGCTTAGGCATACGGAGTTCATTCCCAGTCTAAGATCGGGCCAGACCGAGGGTTGTGACAGCAAGATCGACAACACGCAGAGGAGGACCCGACCGATCTCCGGCTTGCGCATCCCGCCTCTCTGGCCGGCTGAGTGCCCGCACGCTCATTTGATGGGTTGACTTAGGCATACGGAGTTCATTCCCAGTCTAAGCATACGGAGTTCATTCCCAGTCTAAGATCGGACTGGACCGAGGGTTACGGCAGCACATACTGGGCTCCTGCATGTGCTGGTGCCACTTTTTTCTTCATCGAGGCACCATAGCCGGAGCGTCCTCGGAGAGCCTGACCGACGGCATTGGGGTTCCGGCAATCGGGGGGACCGGGGGGCTTTGCGTACATGATGTGCGATGGGTGCTGGTACTTGGCCCTTATATTGGCCCCCTATCTCTCATCAAACCTTGAGAACTCACACCCCCCTTAAAGAGCATTTGAGATTTTACAGGTCTGCTGTCAGTAGCCATTAAAGTGTCTGAAATGGGGACCCTTTTTTCAAACGGTCCCAAAATCTTGTACACTTCGAGTTTTTAGCTGAATGTTTTTGTGCATGCCAAAAAAAAGACAAGGATCACACCTACCAAGTTTGGGGCCATAAATCCTTCCGAAAAAATTTAAAAAAATCTCGAACCGCAAAAAGTTTCGAAAATCATGAAAAATAGAAAACGAGTCGTCTTGCCATAAAACTTCACGTGAAGGCTTAAGGGACCATTGTATGAATTTACAAGCCATAAAAATGGCATTGGCACGCAGAAATATGAAGATGTGCCTAAACCCACCTACAACCCTATCGATCTACGGCTTGCGCATCCCGTCTCTCTGGCCGGCGTAGTGCCCGCCCGCCAGCTCGTTTCGTCGGTTGGCTTAGGCATACGGAGTTCATTCCCAGTCCAAGATTGGACCGGGTTGAGGGTTGCAGTAGCAGGATTGGCAGCACACAGAGGGGGACCCGACCGGTCCCCAGTTTGCGCATCCCGCCCCTCTGGCTGGCTGAGCGCCCGCATAGTCATTTCGTGTGTTGACTTAGGCGTACGGAGTTCATTCCCAGTCTAAGCATATGGAGTTCATTCCCAGTCTAAGATCGGGACGAACCGAGGGTTGCGGCAGTACATGCTGGGCTCGAGCATGTGCTGGTGATGTATTTTTCCTAACTGGGGCTGCATCGTCGGAGCATCACCAGAGAACCTGACCAGCGGCATTGGGGTTCTGACGATCGGGGGGACCGGGTGTGTGCTTACATGATGTGCGATGGGTGCTAGTACTTGGCCCTTATATTGGCCCCCTATCCGTCATCAAACCTCAAAAACTCACACCCCCTTAAAGAGCATTTCAGATTTTACAGTTTTGCTGCTAGTAGCAATTAAAGTCTCTGAAATGGGGACAATTTTTTCAAATGGTCACAAAATCTTGTACACTTTGAGTTCCTAGCTGAATTTTTTTGTGCATGCCAAAAAAAATACAAGGATCACATCTACCACGTTTGGGGCCAAAACTCCTTCTAAAAAAATTTTAAAAAATCCTGAACCGTAAAAAGTTTCAAAAATCGTGAAAAATATAAAATGAGTCGTCTTGCCATGAAACTTCACGTGAAGGCTTAAGGGACCATTGTATGAATTTACAAGCCACAAAAATGGCATTGGCATGCAGAAATATGAAGATGTGCCTAAACCTGCCTACCACCCTATCGATCCACGGCTTGCAAATCCCGTCTCTTTAGCCAGCGTAGTGCCCGCCCGCTCGCCCGCTCGTTTCATCGGTTGGCTTAGGCATACGGAGTTCATTCTCAGTCTAAGATCAGATTGGACCGATGGTTGTGGTAGTAGGATCCGCAGCACTCAGAGGGGGACCCGACCGATCCTCTGGCCGGTTGAACGCCCGCACGCTCGTTTCATGGGTTGACTTAGGCATATGGAGTTCATTCCTAGTCTAAGCATACGGAGTTCATTCCCAGTCTAAGATTGGACTAGACCAAGGGTTACAACAGCACATGCTGGGCTCCGGCATGTGCTGGTGTCACATTTTTCTTCGTCAGGGCACCATCACCGGAGCGTCGTCGGAGAACCTGACCGACGGCATTGGGGTTCCGACGATCAGGGGGACCGGGGGGTGTGCGCACATGATGTGCGATGCGTGCTGGTACTTGGCCCTTATATTGGCCCCCTATCCCTCATCAAGCCTCGAGAACTCACACCCCCTTAAAGAGCATTTGAGATTTTACAGGTTTGCTGCCAGTAGCCATTAAAGTGTCTGAAATGGGGACACTTTTTTCGAATGGTCACAAAATCTTGTACACTTCGAGTTTTTAGCTGAATTCTTTTGTGCATGCCAAAAAAAATACAACGATCACACCTACCAAGTTTGGGGCCAAAAATCCTTCCGAAAAAATTTCAAAAAAATCCCAAACAGTAAAAAGTTTTAAAAATCATGAAAAATAGAAAACGAGTCGTCTTGCCATGAAACTTCACGTGAAGGCTTAAGGGACCATTCTATGAATTTACAAGCCATAAAAATGGCATTGGCATGCAGAAATATGAAGATGTGCCTAAACCCACCTATCACCCTATCGATGCACGGCTTGTGCATCCCGTCTAACTAGCCGACGTAGTGCCCGCCCGTCAGCCCGTTTCGTCGATTGGCTTAGGCATACGGAGTTCATTCCCAGTCTAAGATTGGACTAGGCTGAGGGTTGCAGTAGCAGGATCAGCAGCATGCAGAGAGGGACCCGACCAATCCCCAGCTTGCGCATCCCGCCCCTCTAGCGGGTTGAGCGCCCGTACGCTTGTTTCGTGGGATGACTAAGGTGTACGAAGTTCATTCCCAGTATAAGATCGAACCGGACTGAGGGTTACGATAGCACATGCTGCGCTCGGGCATGTGCTGGTGCCGCATTTTTCTTTGTCGGGGCACCATCGTCGGAGCATCATCGGAGAACCTGACCGACGGCATTAGGGTTTCGACGATCGGGGGGCCGGGGTGTGTGCGCACATGATGTGCAATGAGTGCTGGTACTTGGCCCTTATATTGGCCCCCTATCCCTCATCAAACCTTGAGAACTCACCCCCCCTTAAAGAGCATTTGAGATTTTACAGGTTTGCTACTGGTATTCCTTAAAGTGTCTGAAATGGGAACACTTTTTTCGAATGGTCACAAAATCTTGTACACTTCGAGTTTTTAGCTGATTTTTTTTGTGCATGCCAAGAAAAATACAAGGATCATATCTACCAGGTTTAGGGCCAAAACTCCTTTCGAAGAAATTTTAAAAAATCCCGAACAGCAAAAAGTTTTGAAAATTGTGAAAAATAGAAAATGAGTCGTCTTGCCATGAAACTTCACGTGAAGGCTTAAGGGACCATTGTATGAATTTACAAGCCTTAAAAATGGCATTGGCATCCAAAAATATGAAGATGTGCCTAAACCCACCAACCACCCTATCGATCCACGGCTTGCTTATCCCATCTCTCTGGCCGGTGTAGTACCCGCCCACCCGCTCGGTTTGTCGGTTGGCTTAGGCATACGGAGTTCATTCCTAGTCTAAGATCAGATCAGACCAAGGGTTGTGGCAGCACATGCTAGGCTCGGGCATGTGCTGGTGCCGCATTTTTCCTCACTGGGGCACCATCGTCGGAGAACCTGACCGTCCGCATGCTCGTTTCGTGAGTTGACTTAGGCATACGGAGTTCATTCCCAGTCTAAGCATACGGAGTTCATTCCCAATCTAAGATCAGACCAAACCGAGGGTTGCGGCAGCACATGTAGGGCTTGGGCATGTGTTGGTGTCGCATTTTTCTTCGTTGGGGCTCCATCGTCGGAGCATCGTCGGAGAACCTGGGCAGTGGTATTGGGGTTCCGACGATCGGGGGGCTGGGGGGTGTGCGCACATGATATGCGATGGGTGCTCATACTTGGCCCTTATATTGGCCCCCTATCCCTCATCAAACCTCGAGAACTCACACCCCCTTAAAGAGCATATGAGATTTTACAGGTTTGCTGCAGTAGCCAAGTGACTGAAATGGGGACACTTTTTTCGAATGGTCACAAAATCTTGTACACTTTGAGTTTTTAGCTGATTGTTTTTATGCATGCCAAGAAAAATGCAAGGATCACATCTACCAAGTTCGGGGCCAAAAATCCTTCCAAAAAATTTTCAAAAAAATCCCGAACCGTAAAAAGTTTTAAAAATCGTGAAAAATGGAAAATGAGTCGTCTTGCCATGAAACTTCACGTGAAGGCTTAAGGGACCATTCTATGAATTTACAAGCCATAAAAATAGCATTGGCATGCAGAAATATGAAGATGTGCCTAAACCCACCTACCACCCTATCGATCCACGGCTTGCGGATCTCGTCTCATTGGCCGACGTAGTGCCCGCCCGCCAGCCCGTTTGATCAGTTGGCTTAGGCATACAGAGTTCATTCCCTATCTAAGATTGGACTAGGCTGAGGGTTACGGTAGCAGGATCAGCAGCACGTAGAGGGGGACCCGACCGATCCCCAGCTTGCGTATCCCGCCCCTCTGGCTGGCTGAGCACCCGTACGCTCGTTTCATGAGTTGACTAAGGCGTACGAAGTTCATTCCCAGTCTAAGCATACGGAGTTCATTCCCAGTCTAAGATCAGACCAGACTGAGGGTTACGATAGCACATGCTGCGCTCGGGCATGTGCTGGTGCCGCATTTTTCTTTGTCGGGGCACCATCGTCGGAGAACCTGACCGACGGCATTAGGGTTTCGGCGATCGGGGGGCCGGGGTGTGTGCGCACATGATGTGCAATGGGTGCTGGTTCTTGGCCCTGATATTGGCCCCCTATCCCTCATCAAACCTTCAGAAGTCACCCCCCTTAAAGAGCATTTGAGATTTTACAAGTTTGCTGCTAGTAGCCATTAAAGTGTCTGAAATGGGGACACTTTTTTCAAAAGGTCATAAAATCTTGTACACTTCGAGTTTTTAGCTGAATTTTTTTGTGTATGCCAAAAAAAAAAACAAGGATCATGTCTACCAAGTTTGGGGTCGAAAATCCTTCCGAAATAATTTTAAAAAATCCCAAACCGTAAAAAGTTTTGAAAATTGTGAAAAATAGAAAACGAGTCGTCTTGCCATGAAACTTCACATGAAGGCTTAAGGGACCATTGTATGAATTTACAAGCCATAAAAATGGCATTGAAAAGCAGAAATATGAAGATGTGCCTAAACCCACCTACCACCCTATCGATCCACGGGTTGTGCATCCGTCTCTCAGGCCGGCGTAGTGCCCACCCACCTGCTCGTTTCGTCGGTTGGCTTAGGCATACGGAGTTCATTCCCAGTCTAAGATCGGACCGGATCGAGGGTTACGGCAACACAAGCTGGGCTTTGGCATGTGATGGTGCCGCATTTTTCTTCGTCGGGGCACCATCACTGGAGGATCGTCGGAGAACCTGTCTGGCGGCATTGGGGTTCCGGCGATCGGGGGGGCCGGGGGTTGTGCGCACATGATGTGCGATGGGTGCTGGTACTTGGCCCTTATATTGGCCCCCTATCCCTCATCAAACCTCAAGAACTCACACCCCCTTAAAAAGCATTTTAGATTTTACAGGTTTGCTGCCAGTAGCCATTAAAGTGTCTAGAATGGGAACACTTTTTTCAAATGGTCAAAAAATCTTGTACACTTCGAGTTTTTAGCTGAATTTTTTTGTGCGTGCCAAAAAAAATACAAAGATCATGTGTACCAAGTTTGGGGCCAAAAATCCTTCCCAAAAAATTTTAAAAAATCCCGAACCGTAAAAAGTTTTGAAAATTGTGAAAAATAGAAAACGAGTCGTCTTGCCATGAAATTTCACGTGAAGGCTTAAGGGACCATTGTATGAATTTACAAGCCATAAAAATGGCATTGGCATGCAAAAATATGAAGATGTGCCTAAACGCATCTACCACCCTATCGATCCACGGCTTGCACATCTCGTTTCTCTGGCCGACATAGTGGCCACCTGCCTGCTCGTTTCGTCGGTTGGCTTAGGCATACGGAATTCATTCCCAGTCTAAGGTTGGACTGGACCAAAGGTTGCGGCAGGATGATCAACAGCACGTAGAGGGGGACCCGAGCGACCCCTGGCTTGCGCATCCCGCCCCTCTGGCCGGCTGAGCGCCCGCACGCTCGTTTCATGGGTTGACTTAGGCATACGGAGTTCATTCCCAGTCTAAGCATACGGAGTACATTCCCAGTCTAACATCGGACCGAACCAAGGGTTGCAGCAGCACATGCTGGGCTCGGGCATGTGCTGGTGCCGCATTTTTCTTCGTCGAGGCACCATCGTCGGAGCACCAGAGAACCTGCCTGGCGGCATTGGGCTTCCGGTGATCGGGGGGGCTGGGGGGGTTGTGCGCACATGATGTGCGATGGGTGCTGGTTTTTGGCCCTTATATCGGCCCCCTATCCCTCATCAAACCTCAAGAACTCACACCCCCTTAAAGAGCATTTGAGATTTTACAGGTTTGCTGCCAGTAGCTATTAAAGTGTCTGAAATGGGGACACTTTTTTCAAATGGTGAAAAAATCTTGTACGCTTCGAGTTTTTAGCTGAATTTTTTTATGCATGCCAACAAAAACACAAGGATCACGTCTACCAAGTTTGGGGCCAAAACTCCTTCTGAAAAAATTTTTAAAAATCCTGAACCGTAAAAAGTTTTGAAAATCATGAAAAATAGAAAACGAGTGGGCTTGCCATGAAACTTCATGTGAAGGCTTGGCATAAAAATGGCATTGGCATGTAGAAATATGAAGATGTGCCTAAACCCACCTACCACCCTATCCATCCCCGGCTTGTGCATCCCATCTCTCTGGCCAGCGTAGTGCCCGCCGCCCGCCCGCTCGCTCATTTCGTCTGTTGGCTTAGGCATACGGAGTTCACTCCCAGACTAAGATCGGATCGGACCGAGGGATGCGGCAGTAGGATCTGCAGCACGCAGAGGGGGACCCGACCTATCCCCAGGTTGCGCATCCCGCCCCTCTGGCCAGCTGAGCACCCGTACACTCGTTTTGTGGGTTGACTTACGCATACGGAGTTCATTCGCAGTCTAAGATCAGACTGGACCGAGGGTTGCAGACACTTTTTTCAAGTGGCTTAGGCATACAGAGTTCATTCCTAGTCTAAGTGTACGAAGTTCATTCCCAGTCTAAGATCGAACCGGACTGAGGGTTGCAGTAGCACATGCTAGGCTCGGGCATGTGCTGGTGCTGCATTTTTCTTCACCAGTGCACCATCGCCGGAGCATCGCTGGAGAACCTGACCGGCGACATTGGGGTTCCGATGATCGGGGGGGCCACGGGGAGTGCGCACATAATGTGCAATGGGTGCCGATACTTGGCCCTTATATTGGCCTCCTATCCCTCATCAAACCTTGAGAACTCACACCCCCTTAAAGAGCATTTGAGATTTTACAGGTTTGCTGCCAGTAGCCATTAAAGTGTCTGAAATGGGACACTTTTTTCAAATGGTCACAAAATCTTGTACACTTTGATTTTTTAGCTGAATTTTTTTATGCATACCAAAAAAAATACAAGGATCACGTCTACCAAATTTGGGGCCAAAACTCCTTCCGAAAAAATTTTAAAAAATCCCAAACCGCAAAAAGTTACGAAAATCGTGAAAAATAGAAAACGAGTCGTCTTGCCATGAAACTTCACGTGAAGGCATAAGGGACCATTGTATGAATTTACAAGCCATAAAAATGGAATTAGCACGCAGAAATATGAAGATGTGCCTAAACCCACCTACCACCCTATCGATCCACGGCTTACGCATCCCGTCTCTTTGGCCGGCGTAGTGCCCGCCCGCCATAGTGCCCGCTCGTTTCGTCGGTTGGCTTAGGCATATGGAGTTCATTCACTGTATAAGATTGGACTGGATCGAGGTTTGCGATAGCAGGATCGGCAGCACGCAGAGGGGGACCCGATCGATCCCAGCTTGTGCATCCCGCCCCTTTGGCCAGCTGAGTGCCCGCACGCTCGTTTTGTGGGTTGACTTAGGCATACGGAGTTCATTCTCAGTCTAAGCATACGGAGTTCATTCTCAGTCTAAGATCGGACCGGAACGAGGGTTACGGCAGCACATGCTGGGCTCGGGCATGTGCTGGTGCCACATTTTTCTTCACCGGGGCACCATTGTTGGAGCATCGTCAGAGAACCTGACCGGCGACAATGGGGTTCCTACGATCGGGGGGGGCGGGGGTGGTGTGCGCACATGATGTGCGATGGGTGCTGGTACTTGGCCCTTATATTGGCCCCATATCCCTCATCAAACCTTGAGAACTCCCACCCCCTTAAAGAGCATTTGAGATTTTACAGGTTTGCTGCCAGTAGCCATTAAAGTGTCTGAAATGGGGACACTTTTTTCAAATGATCACAAAATCTTGTACACTTCGAGTTTTTAGCTGAATTTTTTTATGCATGCCAAGAAAAATACAAGGATCACGTCTACAAAGTTGGGGCCAAAAATCCTTCCGAAAATATTTTAAAAAATCCCGAACCGTAAAAAGTTTTGAAAATCGTGAAAAATAGAAAACGAGTCGTCTTGCCATGAAACTTCACGTGAAGGCTTAAGGGACCGTTCTATGAATTTACAAGCTATAAAAATGGCATTGGCATGTAGAAATATGAAGATGTGCCTAAACCCACCTACCACCCTATCCATCCCCGGCTTGCGCATCCCGTCTCTCTGGCCGGCGTACTGCCCGCCGCCCGCCGCCCACCCGCTCGTTTCATCAGATGGCCTAGGCATACGAAGTTCATTTCCAGTCTAAGATAAGACCCGTCCGATCCCCAGCTTGCGCATCCTGCCCCTCTGGCCGGTTGAGCACCCGCACGCTCGTTTCCTGGGTTGACTTAGGCATATGGAGTTCATTCCCAGTTTAAGATCAGACTAGACCGAGGGTTAAGGTAGCACATACTGGGCTCGCGCATGTGCTGGTGCCGCATTTTTCTTCATCGGGACACCATCGTCGGAGCATCGCCTGAGAACCTAACCGGGGCATTTGGGTTCCGACAATCGGGGGGGCCAGGGGGTGTGCGCACATGATGTGCAATGGGTGCTGGTACTTGGCCCTTATATTGGCCCCTTATCCCTCATCAAACCTCGAGAACTCGCACCCCCTTAAAGAGCATTTGAGATTTTACAGGTTTGCTAACAGTAGCCATTAAAGTGTCTGAAATGGGAAGACTTTTTTCAAATGGTCACAAAATCTTGTACACTTCGAGTTTTTGGCTGAATTTTTTTGTGCATGCCAAAAAAATACAAGGATCATGTCTAAAAAGTTTGGGGCCAAAAATCCTTTCGAAAAAATTTTAAAACATCCCGAACCGCAAAAAGTTTCAAAATTCATGAAAAATAGAAAACGAGTCATCTTGCCATGAAGCTTCACGTGAAAGCTTAAGGGACCATCGTATGAATTTACAAGCTATAAAAATGGCATTGGCACGTAGAAATATGAAGATGTGCCTAAACCCACCTACCACCCTATCGATCCACGGTTTGCGCATCCCGTCTCTCTGGCCGGCGTAGTGCCCGCCCGCCCGTCCGCTAGCTCGTTTCGTCGGTTGGCTTAGGCATACAGAGTTCATTCCCAGTCCAAGATTGGATCGGGCTGAGGGTTATGGTAGCAGGATCAACAGCCGTATTTTTCTTCGTCGGGGCACCATCGTCGGAGCATCGCAGGAGAACCTGACCAGCGGCATTGGGATTTCAACGATCGGGGGGTCGGGGATGGTGTGCGCAAATGATGTGCGATGGGTGCTAGTACTTGGCCCACATATGGAGTTCATTCCCAGTCTAAGCATACAGAGTTCATTCCCAGTCTAAGATCGGACCAGACCGAGGGTTGCGACAGCACATGCTGGGCTTGGGCATGTGCTGGTGTAGTATTTTTCTTCGTCGGGGCACCATCCCTGCCGGGGGGGGGTGTGCGCACTTGATGTGTGGTGGGTGCTGGTACTAGGCCCTTATATTGGCCCCCAATCCCTCATCAAACCTCGAGAACTCACACCCCCTTAAAGAGCATTTGAGATTTTATGGGTTTGCTGCCAGCAGCCATTAAAGTGTCTGAAATGGGGAGACTTTTTTCAAATGGTCACAAAATCTTGTACACTTCAAGTTTTTAGCTGAATTTTTTTGTGCATGCCAACAAAAATACTAGGATCACGTCTACCAAGTTTGGGGCTAAAATTCCTTCCAAAAAAATTTTAAAAAATCCCAAACCGTAAAAAGTTTTGAAAGTCATGAAAAATAGAAAACGAGTCGTCTTGCCATGAAACTTCACGTGAAGGCTTAAGGGACCATTGTATGAATTTACAAGCCATAAAAATGGCATTGACATGCAGCAATATGAAGATGTGCCTAAACCCACCTACCACCCTATCGTTCCACGGCTTGCGCATCCCACCTTTCTGGCTGACGTAGTGCCCACCCGTCCGCCCGCCCGTTCGTTTCGTCGGTTGGCTTAGGCATATGGAGTTCATTCCCAGTCTAAGATCAGACCAGACTGAGGGTTGCGGCAGCAGGATCGACAGCACGTAGAGGGGGACCCAACCAATCCCCGGCTTGTGCATCTCGCCCCTCTAGCCAGTTGAGCGCGCGCACGCTCATTTCTTGGGTTGACTTAAGCGTACGGAGTTCATTCCCAGTCTAAGCATACGGAGTTCATTCCCAGTCTAAGATCGGATCGGATCGAGGGTTATGGCAGCACGTGCTAGGCTCGGGCGTGTGCTGGTGCCACATTTTTCTTCATCGGGGCACCATCGCTGGAGAACCTGACCGGCGGCATTAGGGTTCCGACGATCGGGGGGGCCGGGGGGTGTGCGTACATGATGTGCAATGGGTGCTGGTACTTGGCCCTTATATTGGACCCCTATCCCTCATCAAACCTCAAGAACTCACACCCCCTTAAGGAGCATTTGAGATTTTACAGGTTTGTTGCCAGTAGCCATTAAAGTGTCTGAAATGGGGACACTTTTTTCAAATGGTCGCAAAATCTTGTACACTTCGAGTTTTTAGCTGAATATTTTTGTGCATGCCAACAAAAATACAAGGATCACGTCTAAAAAGTTCAGCGTCAAAACTCCTTTCGAAAAATTTTTAAAAAATCTCGAACAGTAAAAGTTTCAAAAATCGTGAAAAATAGAAAAGGAGTCGTCTTGCCATTAAACTTCACGTGAAGGCTTAAGGGACCATTGTATGAATTTACAAGCCATAAAAATGGCATTGGCACATAGAAATACAAAGATGTGCCTAAACCCACTTGCCACCCTATCGATCCACGGCTTGCGCATCTCGTCCCTCTGGCTGGGTAGTGCCAGCCCGCTTGCCTGCTTGTTTCGTCAGTTGGCTTAGGCATACGAGTTCATTCCCAGTCTAAGATTGGACTAGACCGAGGGTTGTGGCAGCAGGATAGGCAGCACGCAGAAGGGGACCCGGTCGATCCCCGACTTGCGCATCCCGCCCCTCTGGTCGGCTGAGCGCCCGCACGCGCGTTTCTTGGGTTGACTTAGGCATACGGAATTCATTCTCAATCTAAGCATACGGAGTTCATTCCCAGTCTAAGATCAGATCAGACCGAGGGTTTCAACAGCACATGCTGGGCTCGGGCATGTGCTGGTGATGCATTTTTCTTCGCCGAGGCACCATCGCTGGAGCATCGCCGGAGAACCTGACCGGCGGCATTGGGGTTCCAACGATCGGGGGGGCCGGGGGGGTGTGCGCACATGATGTGCGATGGGTATTGGTACTTGGCCCTTATATTGGCCGCCTATCCCTCATCAAACCTCGAGAACTCACACCCCCTTAAAGAGCATTTGATATTTTACAGGTTTGCTGCCAGTAGCCATTAAAGTGTCTGAAATGGGGACACTTTTTTCGAATGGTCACAAAATCTTGTACACTTCGAGTTTTTAGCTGAATTTTTTTGTGCATGCCAACAAAAATACAAGGATCACGTCTACGATGTTTGGGGCCAAAACTCCTTCCAAAACATTTTAAAAAATCTCGAACCGTAAAAAGTTTTAAAAATCGTGAAAAATAGAAAACGAGCCATCTTGCCATGAAACTTCACGTGAAGGCTTAAGGGACCATTGTATGAATTTACAAGCCATAAAAATGGCATTGGCACGTAGAAATATGAAGATGTGCCTAAACCCACCTACATCCTGTCTCTCTAGCTGGCATAGTGCCCGCCCGCCCGCCCACTCGTTTCATCGGTTGGCTTAGGCATATGGAGTTCATTCCCAATCTAAGATTGGACCAGACAGACGGTTGCGATAGCAGGATTGACAGCACCCAGAGGGGGACTCGGTCGATCCCCAGCTTGCTCATCCCGCCCCTCTGGTACTTGCTAGTACTTGGCCCTTATATTGGCCCCCTATCCTTCATCAAACCTCAAGAACTCACACCCCCTTAAAGAGCATTTGAGATTTTACAGGTTTACTGCTTGTAGCCATTAAAGTGTCTGAAATGGGGACACTTTTTTCAAATGGTCACAAAATCTTATACACTTCCAGTTTTTAGCTGAATTTTTTTGTGCATGCCAAAAAAAATACAAGGATCACGCCTACCAAGTTTAGGGCCAAAAATCTTTCCAAAAAAATTTTAAAAAATCCCGAACCGTAAAAAGTTTCAAAAATCATGAAAAATAGAAAATGAGTCATCTTGCCATGAACTTCACGTCAAGGCTTGAGGGACCATTATATGAATTTACAAGCCATAAAAATGGCATTGGGATGCAAAAATATGAAGATGTGCCTAAACCCACTTACCACCCTATCGATCCACGGCTTGCACATCCCGTCTCTCTGGCCGGTGTAGTGCCCGCCCGCCCGTCCGCTAGCTCGTTTCGTCGGTTGGCTTAGGCATACAGAGTTCATTCCCAGTCCAAGATTGGATCGGGCCGAGGGTTATGGTAGCAGGATCAACAGCACGTAGAGGGGGACCCGACCGATCCCCGGCTTGCGCATCCCGCCCCTCTGGCCGGCTGAGCCCCCACCCGCTCGTTTCATCGATTGACTTAGGCGTACAGAGTTCATTCCCAGTCTAAGCATACAGAGTTCATTCCCAGTGTAAGATCGGACCGGACCAAGGGTTGCGGCAACACATGTTGGGCTCAGGCATGTGCTGGTGTTGCATTTTTCTTCACCGGGGCACCATCGGCAAAGCATCACCGGAGAACCTGACCGGCGACATTGGGGTTCCAACGATTGGGGGGGCCGGGGGGGTGTGCGCACATGATGTGTGCCCGCCCGCCCGTTCGTTTCGTCAATTGGCTTAGGCATACGGAGTTCATTCCCAGTGTAAGATCAGACCGGACTGAGGGTTGCAGCAGTAGGATCAGCAGCATGCAGAGGGGTACCCGATCGATTCCTGGCTTGCGTATCTCGCCCCTCTGGCCGACTGAGAGCCCGCACGCTCATTTCGTGGGTTAACTTAGGCATACGGAGTTCATTCCCAGTCCAAGATCAGATCGGATCAAGGGTTGCGATAGCACATGCTGGGCTCGGGCATGTGCTGGTGGCACATTTTTCTTCATCGGGGCACCATCGTCGGAGCATCGCCGGAGAACCAGACTAGCGGCATTGGGGTTCCGGCGATCGGGGGGGTCAGGGGGTGTACGCACATGATGTGCGATGGGTGCTTGTACTTAGCCCTTATATTGGACCCCTATCCCTCATCAAACCTTGAGAACTCACACCCCTTTAAAGAGCATTTGAGATTTTACAGGTTTGCTGCCAGTAGCAATTAAAGTGTCTGAAATGGGGACACTTTTTTCAAATGGTCACAAAATCTTGTACACTTCGAGTTTTTAGCTGAATATTTTTGTGCATGGCAACAAAAATATGAGGATCACGTCTACCACGTTTGGGGCCAAAACTACTTCCAAAAAAATTTTAAAAAATCTCGAACCGCAAAAATTTTTGAAAATCATGAAAAATAGAAAACAAGTCGTCTTGCCATGAAATTTCACGTGAAGGCTTAAGGGACCATTGTATGAATTTACAAGCCATAAAAATGGCATTGGCACGTAGAAATATGAAGATGTGCCTAAACCTGCCTATCATCCTATCGATCCACAGCTTGCGCATCCCGTCTCTCTAGCCGACATAGTGCCTGCCCGCTTGCGCGCTCGTTTTGTTTGTTGGCTTAAGCATACGGAGTTCATTCTCAGTCTAAGATCAGACCAGACCGAGGGTTGCGGTAGTAGGATCGGTAGCACGCAGATGGGGACCCGACCGATCCCTGGCTTGCGCATCCTGCCCCTCTAGCCAGCTGAACGCCTGTACGCTCGTTTTATGGGCTGACTTAGGCAATGCGTGCTGGTACTTGGCCCTTATATTGGCCCCTTACCCCTTATCAAACCTCAAGAACTCACACCCCCTTAAACAGCATTTGAGATTTTATAGGTTTGCTGCCAGTAGCCATTAAAGTGTCTGAAATGTGGACACTTTTTTCAAATGGTCACAAAATCTTGTACACTTTGAGTTTTTAGCTGAATTTTTTTGTGGATGCCAAAAAAAATAAAAGGATCACGTCTACCAAGTTTGGAACCAAAAATCCTTCCGAAAAAATTTTAAAAAATCTCGAACCGCAGAAAGTTTCAAAAATCATGAAAAATAGAAAACTAGTCATCTTGCCATGAAACTTCACGTGAAGGCTTAAGGGACCATTGTATGAATTTACAAGCCATAAAAATGGCATTGGCATGCACAAATATGAAGATGTGACTAAACCCACCTACCACCCTATCGATCCATGACTTGCGTATCCCGTCTTTCTGGCCAGCGTAGTGCCCGCCCGCCCGCTCGTTTCTTCGGTTGCCTTAGGCATCTGGAGTTCAATCCCCATCTAAGATTGGACCGGACTGAGGGTTGCGGTAGCAGGATCGACAGCACGCAGAGGGGGACCCGATCGATCCCCGACTCACGCATCCCGCCTCTCTGGCCGGCTGAGCGCCTGTACGCCCGTTTCGTGGGTTGACTTAGGCATACGGAGTTCATTCCCAGTCTAAGATTGGACTGGACCAAGGGTGGCGGTAGCACATGCTGGGCTCGGGCATGTGCTGGTGTCGTATTTTTCTTCGTCGGGGCACCATCGTCAGAGCATCACCAGAGATCCTGACCGACGGCATTGGGGTTCCGGCGATCGGGGGGCCGGGGGGTGTGCGTACATGATGTGCAATGGGTGCTGGTACTTGGCCCTTATATTGTCCCCCTATCCCTCATCAAACCTCGAGAGCTCACACCCCCTTAAAGAGCATTTGAGATTTTACAGGTTTGCTGTCAGTAGCAATTAAAGTGTCTGAAATGGGGACACTTTTTTCAAACGGACACAAAATCTTGTACACTTCGAGTTTCTTGCTGAATGTTTTTGTGCACACCAACAAAAATACAAGGATCACGTCTACCAAGTTTGGGGCCAAAACTCCTTACGAAAAATTTTAAAAAATCCTGAACCAAAAAATGTTTCAAAAATCATGAAAAATAGAAAACAAGTCCTCTTGCCATGAAACTTCACGTGAAGGCTTAAGGGACCATTGTATGAATTTGCAAGCCATAAAAATGGCATTGGCACATAGAAATATGAAAATGTGCCAAAACCCACCTACCACTTTATCGATTCACGGCTTGCGCATCCTGTCTCTCTGGCCGGTGTAGTGCCCGCCCGCTTGTTTTGTCGGTTGTCTTAGACATACGGAGTTCGTTCCCAGTCTAAGATCAGATCGGATCAAGGGTTGCGACAGTAGGATCAGCAGCACGTAGAGGGGGACCCGATCGATCCCTGGCTTGCGCATCCTGCCCCTTTGGTCGGCTGAGCGCCCGCATACTCGTGTCGTGGGTTGACTTAGGCATACGAAGTTTGTTTCTAGTCTAAGATCGGACCAGACCGAGGGTTGCGGCAACACATGCTGGGCTCGAGCATATGCTGCTGCCATATTTTTCTTCGTTGGGGCACCATCGTCGGAGAACCTTACCGGCGGCATTGGGGTTCCGACAATCGGAGGGGCCGAGGGGGTGTGCGCACATGATGTGCGATGCGTGCTGGTACTTGGCCCTTATATTGGCCCCCTATCCCTCATCAAACCTTGAGAACTCACACCCCCATAAAGAGCATTTGAGATTTTACAGGTTTGCTGCCAGTAGCCATTAAAGTGTCTGAAATGGGGACACTTTTTTCAAATGGTCACAAAATCTTGTACAGTTTGAGTTTTTAACTAAATTTTTTTATGCATGCCAACAAAATACAAGGATCACGTCTACCAAGTTTGGGACCAAAACTCCTTTCGAAAAAACTTTAAAAAATCTCGAACCGTAAAAAGTTTCAAAAATCGTGAAAAATAGAAAATGAGTCATCTTGCCATGGAACTTCACGTGAATGCTTAAAGGACCATTTTATGAATTTACAAGCCACAAAAAAGGCATTGGCACGTAGAAATATGAAGATGTGCCTAAACCCACCTACGACCCTATCAATCCATGGCTTACGCATCCCGTCTCTCTAGTCGATGTAGTGCCCGCCCGCTCGCCTGCCCGCTCATTTCATCGGTTGGCTTACGCATACGGAATTCATTCCCAGTCTAAGATCAGACCGGATAGAGGGTTGCGGTAGCAGGATCGGTAGCATGCATTGGAGGTCCCGACCGATCCCCGGGTTGTGCATCACGCCCCTCTGGCCGGCTGAGTGCCCGTCCGCTCGTTTCGTGGGTTGACTTAGGCATACGAAGTTCATTCCCAGTCTAAGATCGGATCGGACCAAGGGTTGTGATAGCACATGCTGGGCTCGGGCATCTGCTGGTGCCGCATTTTTCTTCGTCGGGGCACCATCATTGGAGCATCGCCAGAGAACCTGACTGGCGACATTGGGGTTCCGACGATCAGAGGGGTGTGCACACATGATGTGCGATGGGTGGTGGTACTTGGCCCTTATATTGGCCCCCTATCCCTCATCAAACCTCGAGAACTCACACCCTCTTAAAGAGCATTTGAGATTTTACAGGTTTGCTGCCAGTAGCCATTAAAGTCTCTGAAATGGGGAAACTTTTTTGAAATGGTCACAAAATCTTGTACACTTCGAGTTTTTTGCTGAATTTTTTTTTTGCATGCCAACAAAAATACAAGGATCACGTCTACCAAGTTTAGGCCCAAAAATCCTTTCGAAAAAATTTTAACAAACCCCGAGCCACAAAAAGTTTCAAAAATCGTGAAAAATAGAGAACAAGTCGTCTTGCCTTGAAACTTCACGTGAAGGCTTAAGGGACCATTGTATGAATTTACAAGCCATAAAAATGGCACTGGCATGCAGAAATATGAAGATATGCCTAAACCCACCTACCACCCTATCAATCCATGGCTTGCGCATCCCGTCTCTCTGGCCGGCATAGTACCCGCCCGCCTGCCTGCCCGTTCGTTTCGTCGGTTGGCTTAGGCATACGGAGTTCATTCCCAGTCTAAGATCAGACTGGACCGAGGGTTGCGATAGCAGGATCGGCAGCTCATAGAGGGGGACCCGACCGATCCTGGGCTTGCGCATCCCACCCCTCTGGCTGGCTGAGCACCCGCACGCTCGTTTCGTTGATTGACTTAGGCATACGGAGTTCATTCCCAGTCTAAGCATACGGAGTTCATTCCCAGTCTATGATCAGACAGGACCGCAGGTTGCGGCAGCACATGCTGGGCTCGGGCATGTGCTGGTGCCGCATTTTTCTTCGTCGGGGCACCATCGCCAGAGCATCGCCGGAGAACTTGACCGACTGCATTGGGGTTCCGACGATCGGGGGGCGGGGGGTGTGCGCACATGATGTGCGATGGGTGCTGGTTCTTGGTCCTTATATTGGCCCCCTATCCCTCATCAAACCTCGAGAACTCACACCCCCTGAAAGAGCATTTGAGATTTTACAGGTTTGCTGCCAGTTGCCGTTAAAGTGTCTGAAATGGGGACACTTTTTTCAATTGGTCACAAAATCTTGTACACTTCGAGTTTTTAGCTGAATTTTTTTGTGCATGCCAAAAAAAATACAAGGATCATGTCTACCAAGTTTGGGGCCAAAACTCCTTTCGAAAAAATTTTAAAAAATCCCGCACCCCAAAAGGTTTCAAAAATCATGAAAAATAGAAAACGTGTCGTCTTGCCATGAAACTTCAAGTGAAGGCTTAAGGGACCATTGTATGAATTTACAAGCCATAAAAATGGCGTTGGCATGCAGAAATATGAAGATGTGCCTAAACCCACCGACCACCCTATCGATCCACGGCTTGTGCATCTCGTCTCTCTGGCCAGCGTAGTGCCCGCCCGTCTGCCCGCCCGCTCATTTCGTCGGTTGGCTTAGGCATACAGAGTTCAGACCCAGTCTAAGATTAGACTGGATGAAGGGTTATAGTAGCAGGATCGGCAGTACACAGAGGGGGACCCGACCGATCCTTGACTTGCGCATCTCACCCCTCTGGCCGGCTGAGCGCCCGCACGCTCATTTCATGGGTTGACTTAGGCATACAAAGTTCATTCCCAGTCTAACCATACGAAGTTCATTCCCCATCTAAGTTCAGACTAGACCGAGGGTTGCGGCTGCACATGCTGGGCTCGAGAAAGTGCTGGTGCCGTATTTTTCTTCGTCGAGGCACCATCGCCGGAGCATTGCCGGAGAACCTGACCGGCCGCATTGGGCTTTCGACGATTGGGGGGAATGTGCATACATGATGTATGATGGGTGCTGGTACTTGGCCCTTATATTGGCCCCCTATCCCTAATCAAACCTCAAGAACTCACACCCCCTTAAAGAGCATTTGAGATTTTACAGGTTTGCTGCCAGTAGTCGTTAAAGTGTCTGAAATGGGGACACTTTTTTCAAATGATCACAAAATCTTGTACACTTCGAGTTTTTAGCTGAATTGTTTTCTGCATGCCAACAAAAATACAAGGATCACGTCTACTAAGTTTGGGGCCAAAACTCCTTTCGAAAAAATTTTAAAAAATCCCGAATCGTAAAAAGTTTCGAAAATCATGAAACATAAAAAACGAGTCGTCTTGCCATGAAACTTCACGTCAAGGCTTAAGAGACCATTGTATGAATTTACAATCCATAAAAATGGTGTTGGCATGTAGAAATATGAAGATGTGCCTAAACCTACCTACCACCCTATTGATCCACGGCATGTGCATCCCGTCTCTCTGGCCGACGTAGTGCCCACCCGCCCGTCCGCTCGTTTCATCGGTTGGCTAAGGCATACGGAGTTCATTCCCAGTCTAAGATCGGATCAGACCGAGGGTTACATTAGCAGGATTGGCAAAACACAGAGTGGGACCTGGCCAATCCCCGGCTTGCGCATCCCGCCCCTCTGGCCGGTCGAGTGCCCGCACGCTCGTTTCATGGGTTGACTTAGGCATGCGGAGTTCAATCCCAGTCTAAGATCGGATCAGACCGAGGGTTCTGGTAGTAGATGCTGGGCTCGGGCATGTGCTGGTGCCAAATTTTACTTCGCAAAGGCACCATCATCGAAGCATCACCGGAGAACCTGATCGGCGGCTTTGGGTTTCTAGCGATCGGGGGGGCCGGGGGGTGTGCGCACATGATGTGCGATGGGTGCTGGTACTTGGCCCTTATATTTGCCCCCTATCCCTCATCAAACCTCGAGAACTCACAGCCCCTTAAAGAGCATTTGAGATTTTATAGGTTTGCTGCCAGTAGCCATTAAAGTGTCTGAAATGGGGAGACCTTTTTCAAATGGTCACAAAATCTTGCACACTTCGAGTTTTTACCTGAATTTTTTTGTGCATGCCAAAAAAAATACAAGGATCATGTCTACCAAGTTTGGGGCCAAAACTCATCGCGAAATAATTTTAAAAAATCCCGAACCGTAAAAAGTTTCAAAAATCGTGAAAAATAGAAGACGAGTCGTCTTGCCATGAAACTTCACGTGAAGGCTTATGGGACCATTGTATGAATTTACAAGCCATAAAAATGGCATTGGCATGCAAAAATATAAAGATGTGACTAAACCCACCTACCACCCTATCGATCCACGGCTTGCGCATCCCGTCTCTCTGGCTGATGTAGAGCCCGTCCGCCCACCAGCCCGCTCATTTCGTCGATTGGCTTAGGCATACGGAGTTCATTCATAGTCTAAGATCGAACCGAACCAAGGGTTGCAGCAGCAAGATTGGTAGCACGCAGAGGAGGACCCGGCTGATCCCCAGCTTGCGCATCTCGCCACTCTGGCCTGCTGAGCGCCCGCACGGTAGTTTCGTGGGTTGACTTAGGCATACAGAGTTCATTCCCAGTCTAAGCATACGGAGTTCATTCCCAGTCTACGATCGGATCAGACCGAGGGTTACGGGAGCACATGCTAGGCTCGGGCATGTGCTGGTTTCGAATTTTTCTTTACCGGGTCACCATCGTCGGAGAACCTGACCGGAGGCATTGGGGTTCCGGAGATCGGGGGTACCGGGGGGTGTGCGCACATGATGTGCGATGGGAGCTGGTACTTGGCCCTTATATTGGCCCCCTATCCCTCATCAAACCTCGAGAACTCACACCCCCTTAAAGAGCATTTGAGATTTTACAAGTTTGCTGCCAGTAGCCATTAAAGTGTCTGAAATGGGGGCACTTTTTTCAAATGGTCACAATATCTTGTACACTTCGAGTTTTTAGTTGAACTTTTTTGTGCATGCCAGCAAAAATACAAGGATCATGTCTACCAAGTTTGGGGCCAAAACTGCTTCTGAAAAATTTTTAAAAAATCCCAAACCGTAAAAAGTTTTGAAAATCTTGAAAAATAGAAAACGAGTCGTCTTGCCATGAAAGTTCACGTGAAGACTTAAGGGACCATTGTATGAATTTACAAGCCATAAAATGGCATTGGCATGCAGAAATATGAAGATGTACCTAAACCCACCTACCACCCTATCGATCCATGGCTTGCACATCCCGTCTCTCTAGCCGGCGTAGTGCCCGCTCGTCCGTCCGCCCACTCATTTCGTCGGTTGGCTTAGGCATACGGAGTTCATTCCCAGTCTAAGCATACGGAGTTCAGTTTCAATATAAGATTGGACCGGACCAAGGGTTCCAACAGCACATGCTATGCTCGGGCATGTGCTGGTGTCGCATTTTTCTTCACCGGGGCACCATCGTCGGATAACCTGATCGGCGACATTGGGGTTCCGACGACCGGGGGGGCCAGGGGGGTGTGCACACATGATGTGCAATGGGTGCTGGTACTTGGCCCTTATATTCACCCTCTATCCCTCATCAAACCTTGGGAACTCACACCCCCTTAAAGAGCATTTGAGATTTTACAGGTTTGCTGCCAGTAGGCATTAAAGTGTCTGAAATGGGGACACTTTTTCAAATGGTCACAAAATCTTGTACACTTCGAGTTCTTAGTTGAATTTTTTTATGCATTCCAACAAAAATACAAGGATCATGTCTACCAAGTTTGGGGCCAAAAATCCATCCAAAAAAATTTTGAAAAATCCCGAACCGTAAAAAGTTTCAAAAATCATGAAAAATAAAAAACGAGTCGTCATGCCTTAAAACTTCACGTGAAGGCTTAAGAGACCATTGTATGGATTTACAAGCCATAAAAATGGCATTCGCACATAAAAATATGATGATGTGCCTAAACCAACCTAGCACTTTATCGATCCATTGCTTGCGCATCCTGTCTCTCTGGCCGGCGTAGTGCCCGCCCGGCCACCCACCTGCTTGCTTCATCGGTTGGCTTAGGTATACGGAGTTCACTCCCACTCTAAGATCAGACCGGACCGAGGGTTGTGGCAGTAGGATCAGCAGCACGTAGAGGGGGACCCGGCCGATCCCCGACTTGCGCATCCCGCCCCTCTGGCTGGCTGAGCGCCCGCATGCTCGTTTCGTGGGTTGCCTTAGGCATACAAAGTTGATTCCCAGTCTAAGCATACGGATTTCATTCCTAATCTAAGATCGGACCAGACCGAGGGTTTCGACAGCACATGCTGGGCTCAAGCATGTGCTGGTGCCGTATTTTTCTTTATCGGAGCATCGTCCGAGAACCTGACTGGCGGCATTAGGGTTCCGGTGATCGTGGGGTTGGGGGGTGTGCGCACATGATGTGCGATGGGTGCTGGTACTTGGCCCTTATATTGGCCCCTTATCCCTCATCAAACCTCGAGAACTCACACCCCCTTAAAGAGCATTTGAGATTTTACAGGTTTGCTACTAGTACCATTAAAGTGTTTGAAATGGGGACACTTTTTTCAAATGGTCACAAAATCTTGTACACTTCGAGTTTTTACCTAAATTTTTTTGTCCATGCCAACAAAAATACAAGGATCACGTCTACCAAGTTTGAGCCAAAACTCCTTCCAAAAAAATTTTAAAAAATCCTGAACCGTAAAGGGTTTCAAAAATCTTGAAAAATAGAAAACGAGTCGTCTTGCCATGAAACTTCACGTGAAGGCTTAAGGGACCATTGTATGAATTTACAAGCCATAACAATGGCATTGGCATGCAAAAATATGAAGATGCCTACCACCCTATCGATCCATGGCTTGCGCATCCCGTCTCTCTGGCCGGCGTAGCGCCCGCCCGTCCGCCCACCCGTTCATCTCGTCGGTTGGCTTAGGCATACGCATACGGAGTGCATTCCTAGTCAAATATCAGACCAGACCGAGGGTTACGGCAGCACGTAGAGGGGGACTCGGCCAATCCCTGGCTTACGCATCCTGGCCCTCTGGCCGGCTAAGCACCCGCACGCTCGTTTCGTGGGTTGACTTAGGCATACGGAGTTCATTCCCAGTCTAAGCATACGGAGTTCATTCCCAGTCTAGGATCGTACTGGGCCGAGGGTTGTGCAGCACATGCTGGCCTCGTGCATGTGCTGGTGCGTCATTTTTCTTCGCCGGGGCACCATCGCCTGAGCATCACCGGAGAACCTGACTGGCGGCATTAGGGTTCCGATAATCAGGGGGCCGGGGGGGTGTACGCACATGATGTGCATTGGGTGTTGGTACTTGGCCCTTATATTGGCCCCCTATCCCTCATCAAACCTCGAGAACTCACAGCCCCTTAAAGAGCATTTGAGATTTTACAGGTTTGCTGCCAGTAGCCATTAAAGTGTCTAAAATGGGACACTTTTTTCAAATGGTCACAAAATCTTGTACATTTTGAGTTTTTTGCTGAATTTTTTTGTGCATGCCAACAAAAATACAAGGATCATGTCTACCAGGTTTGGGGCCAAAACTCCTTCCGAAAAATTTTAAAAAATCTAGAACCGCAAAAAGTTTTAAAAATCATGAAAAATAGAAAATGAGTCGTCTTGCCATGAAACTTCACGTGAAGGCTTAAGGGACCATTGTATCAATTTACAAGCCATAAAATTGGCATTGGCATGCAGAAATATGAAGATGTGCCTAAACCCACCTGCCACCCTATCAATCCATGGCTTGCGCATCCCGTCTCTCTAGCCGGCGTAATGCCCGTCCGTCCGCCCGCCCGCTTGTTTCGTCGGTTGGCTTAGTCATACGGATTTCATTCCCAGTCTAAGATCGAACCGAACTGAGGGTTGGGGCAGTAGGATCAGCAGCACGCAGAGGGGGACCTAGTCGATCCCTGGCTTGCGCATCCCACCCCTCAGGCCGGCTGAGCCCTCGCATATTCGTTTTATGGGTTGACTTAGGCATACGGAGTTCATTCCCAGTCTAAGATCGAATCAGACCGAGGGTTACGATAGCACATGCTGGGCTCGGGCATGTGCTGGTGCCATTTTTTTCTTCACCGGGGCACCATCGTCCGATCATCACCGGAGAACCTGACCGGCGGCATTGAGGTTTCGATGATTGGGGGGGCCGGGGGGTGTGTGCACATGGTGTGCGATGGGTGCTGGTACTTGGCCCTTGTATTGGCCCCCTATCCCTCATCAAACCTTGAGAACTCACACCCTCTTAAAGAGCATTTGAGATTGTACAGGTTTGCTACCAATAGCCATTAAAATGGCTGAAATAGGGACATTTTTTTCAAGTGGTCACAAAATCTTATACACTTCAAGTTTTTAGCTGAATTGTTTTGGGCATGCCAACAAATATACAAGGATTACGTCTACCAACTTTGGGGCCAAAACTCCTTCCGAAAAAATTTTAAAAAATCCCGAACCGTAACAAGTTTTAAAAATCATGAAAAATAGAAAACGAGTTGTCTTGCCATGAAACTTCACGTGAAGCTTTAAGGGACCATTGCATGAATTTACAAGCCTCTAAAATGGCATTGGCACGTAGAAATATGAAGATGTGCCTAAACCCACCTACCACCCTATCGATCCACGGCTTGCGCATCCCGTCTCTCTGGCCGGCGTAGTACCCGCCCACCCGCACGCCCGCTCGTTTGGTCGGTTGGCTTAGGCATACGGAGTTCATTCCCAGTCTAAGATCGGATCGAACCAAGGGTTACGGCAGCACATGCTCGAGGCACATGCTGGGCTCGAGCATGTGCTGGTGCCGCATTCTTCTTCGTCGGGGCACCATCGTCGGAGCATCGTCGGAGAACCTGACCGGCAGCATTGGGGTTCCGGTGATCGGGGGTGCCAAGAAGGGTGTACGCACATGATGTGCGATGGGTGCTGGTACTTGGCCCTTATATTGGCCCCCTATCCCGCATCAAACCATGAGAACTCACACCCCCTTAAAGAGCATTTGAGATTTTACAGGTTTGTTGCCAGTAGACATTAAAGTGTCTGAAATGGGGACATTTTTTTCAAATGGTCACGAAATCTTGTACACTTCGAGTTTTTAGCTGAATTGTTTTTTGCAAGCCAACCAAGATACAAGGATCATGTCTACCAAGTTTGGGGCCAAACTAATTCCAAAAAATTTTTAAAAAATCCCGAACCGTAAAAAGTTTCAAAAATCATGAAAAATAGAAAACGAGTTGTCTTGCCATGAAACTTCACGTGAAGGCTTAAGGGACCATTGTATGAATTTACAAGCCATAAAAATGGCATTGGCATGCAGGAATATGAAGATGTGCCTAAACCCACCTACCACCCTATCGATCCACGGCTTGCGCATCCCGTCTCTCTGGCCGGCGTAGTGCCCGCCCGCCCGGCCGCTCGTTTTGTCGGTTGGCTTAGGCATACGAAGTTCATTCCCAGTCTAAGATTGGACTAGACCAATTTTCCAGTAGCACGATCGATAGCACCTAGAGGGGGACCTGACCGATCCCCGGCTTGCGTATCCCGCCCCTCTGGCCGGCTGAACGACCGTACGCTCGTTTCATGGCTTGACTTAGGCATACAGAGTTCATTCCCAGTCTAAGCATACGGAGTTCATTCCCAGTCTAAGGTCAGATCGGATCAAGGGTTGTGGCAGCACATGCTGGGCTCGGGCATGTGCTGGTGCCACATTTTTCTTCGTCGAGGCACCATCACCGTAGCATCGCCGGAGAACCTGACCGGTGACATTGGGGTTCCGACGATCAGGGGGGCCGGGGGTTGTGCGCACATGATGTGCGATGGGTGCTGGTACTTGGCCCTTATATTGGCCCCCTATCCCTTATCAAACCTTAAGAACTCACACCCCCTTAAAGAGCATTGGAGATTTTACAGGTTTGCTACCAATAGCCATTAAAATGGCTGAAATGGGGACACTTTTTTCAAATGGTCACAAAATCTTTTACACTTCGAGTTTTTTGCTGAATTGTTTTGTGCATGCCAAGAAAAATACAAGGATCACATCTACCAACTTTGGGGCCAAAACTCCTTCTGAAAAAATTTTAAAAAATCCCGAACCACAAAATGTTTAGAAAATCAAGAAAAATAGAAAATAAGTCATCATGCCATGAAACTTCATGTGAAAGCTTAAGGGACCATCGTACGAATTTACAAGCCATAAAAATGACATTGGCACATAGAAATATGAAGATGTGCCTAAACCCACCTACCACCCTATCGATCAATGGCTTGCGCATCCCGTCTCTCGGGCCGACGTAGTGCCCGCCCGCCTGCCCGCCCACTCGTTTCATCGGTTGGCTTAGGCATACGGAGTTCATTCCCAGTCTAAAATCAGACTGGACCGAGGGTTTCGACAGCACATGCTAGGCTCAGGGATGGTATCGTATTTTTCTTCACCGAGGCACCATCGTCGGAGCATCGTCGGAGAACCTGACCGATGGCATTGGGGTTTCGACAATCGGGGGGGCCAGGGGGGTGTGCGCATGTGATGTGCGGTGGGTGCTAGTACTCGACCCTTCTATTGGCCCCCTATCCCTCATCAAACCTCGAGAACTCACACCCCCTTAAAGAGCATTTGAGATTTTACAGGTTTGCTACCAATAGCCATTAAAATCGCTGAAATGGGGACACTTTTTTCAAATGGTCACAAAATCTTGTACACTTCGAGTTTTTTTCTGAATTGTTTTGTGCATGCCAAAAAAAATACAAGGATCACGTATACCAAGTTTGGGTCCAAAAATCCTTCCGAAAAAATTTAAACAAAATCCTGAACCGTAAAAAGTTTCAAAAATCGTGAAAAATAGTAAACGAGTCGTCTTGCCATGAAACTTCACATGACGGCTTAAGGGACCATTGTATGAATTTACAAGCCATAAAAATGGCATTGGCACATAGAAATATGAAGATGTGCCTAAACCCACCTACCACCCTATCGATCCACTGCTTGCGCATCCCGTTTCTCTGGCCGGGGCAGTGGCCGCCTGTCCGCCCATCTCGTTTCGTCGGTTGGCTTAGGCATACTGAGTTCATTCCCAGTCTAAGATCAGATCGGACCAAGGATTGCGATAGCTGGATCGCCAGCACGCAGAGGGGGACCCAACCAATCCTCGGCTTATGTATCCCGCCCCTCTGGCCAGCTGAGCGCCCGCACGCTCGTTTCATGGGTTGACTTAGGCATACGGAGTTCATTCCCAGTCTAAGCATACGGAGTTCATTCCCAGTCTAAGATCGGATCGGACGGGCTCGGGCATGTTCTGGAGTCGCATGTTTCTTCACCGGGGCACCATCGCCGGAGAACCTGACCGGCGGCAATAGGGTTTCGGCGATCGGGGGGGTCGAGGGGGTGTCCGCACATGATGTGCGATGGGTGCTGGTACTTGGCACTTATATTGGCCCCCTATCCCTCATCAAACCTCGAGAACTCACACCCCCTTAAAGGGCATTTGAGATTTTACAAGTTTGCTGCCAGTAGCCATTAAAGTGTCTGAAATGGGGACACTTTTTTCAAATGGTCACAAAATCTTGTACACTTCGAGTTTTTAGCTTAATCTTTTTGTGCATGCCAACAAAAATACAAGGATCACGTCTACCAAGTTTAGGGCCAAAACTCCCTCCGAAAAAAATTTAAAAAATCCCAAACCGTAAAAAGTTTTTAAGATCGAGAAAAATAAAAAACGAGTTGTCTTCCATGAAACTTCAGGTGAAGGCTTAAGGGACCATTGTATTAATGTACAAGCGATAAAAATGGCATTGGCATGCAAAAATATGAAGATGTGCCTAAACCCACCTACCACCCTATCGATCCATGGCTTGCACATCCCGTCTCTCTGGCCGGCGTAGTGCCTGCCCGCCCGTCTGCCCGCTCATTTCATCGGTTGGCTTAGGCATACAGAGTTCATTCCCAGTCTAAGATTGGATCAGACCGAGGGTTGCGGCAGCAGGATTGGCAGCACACAGACGGGGACCCGACCGATCCTCAGCTTGTGCATCCTGCCCCTCTGGCCGGCTGAGCGCCCGCACACTCGTTCCGTAGGTTGACTTAGGAATACGAAGTTCATTCCCAGTCTAAGATCGGATCGGACCGAGGGTTGGGGCAGCACATGCTAGGCTTGGGCATGTGCTGGTGCCGTATTTTTCTTCGCCATGGCACCATCGCCGGAGAATCACCGGAGAACCTGACCGGCGGTATTGGAGTTCCGATGATCGGGTGGGCCGGGGGGTGTGTGCACATGATGTGCGATGGGTGCTGGTACTTGGCCCTTAAATTGGCCCCCTATCCCTCATCAAACCTCGAGAACTCACACCCCCTTAAAGGGCATTTGAGATTTTACAGGTTTGCTGCCAGTAGCCATTAAAATGTCTAAAATGGGGACACTTTTTTCAAATGGTCACAAAATCTTGTACACTTCGAGTTTTTAGCTGAATGTTTTTATGCATGCCAACAAAAATACAAGGATCACGTGTACCATGTTTGGGGCCAAAATTCCCTCCGAAAAAATTTTAAAAAATCTTGAACCGTAAAACGTTTCGAAAATTATGAAAAATAGAAAACGAGTCGTCTTGCCATGAAACTTCACGTGAAGGCTTAAGGGACCATTGTATGAATTTACAAGCCATAAAAATGGCATTGGCACATAGAAATATGAAGATGTGCCTAAACCCACCAACCACCCTATCGATCCATGGCTTGCGCATCTCGTCTCTCTAGCCGACGTAGTGCCTGCCCGCCCGCCCGCCCGGACGCTCATTTCATCGGTTGGCTTAGGCATACTGAGTTCATTCCTAGTCTAAGATCAGACCGGACCGAGTGTTCCGACAGCAAGATCGGTAGCATGTAAAGGGGGACCCGACCGATCCCCGGCTTGCGCATCCCGCCTCTCTAGTCGGTTGAGCGCCCGCACGCTCGTGGGTTAACTTAGGCATACAGAGTTCATTCCCAGTCTAAGCATACGGAGTTTGTTCCTAGTCTAAGATCGGACAGGACCGAGGGTTGCAGCAGCACATGCTAGGCTCAGGCATGTGCTGGTGCCGTATTTTTCTTCATCGGGGCACCATTGTCGAAACATCACCGGAGAACCTGACCGACGACATTGGGGTTCCGGTGATCGGGGGGCCGGGGGGGTGTGTCCGCACACGATATGCAATGGGTGCTAGTACTTGGCCCTTATATTAGCCCCCTATACCACATCAAACCTCGAGAACTCACACCCCCTTAAAGAGCATTTGAGATTTTATAGGTTTCCTGCCAGTAGCCATTAAAGTGTCTGAAATGGAAACACTTTTTTCAAATGGTCACAAAATCTTGTACACTTTGAGTTTTTAGTTGAATTTTTTTGTGCGTGCCAAAAAAAATACATGGATCACGTCCACCAACTTTGGGGAAAAAATCCTTCCGAAAAAATTTTAAAAAATCCCGAACCGTAAAAAGTTTTAAAAATTGTGAAAAATAGAAAACGAGTCATCTTGCCATGAAACTTCACGTGAAGGCTTAAGGGACCATTGTATGAATTTACAAGCCATAAAACTGGCATTGGCACGCAGAAATATGAAGATGTGCCTAAACCCACCTACCACCCTATCGATCCACGGATTGCGCATCCTGTCTCTCTGGTCGGCGTAGTGCCCGCCCGCCCACCCGCTCGTTTCATCGGTTGGCTTAGGCATACAATGTTCATCACCGGGGCACCATCACTGGAGAACTTGATCGACGGCATTGGAGTTCCAACGATCGGGGGGTCGGGGCAGCTGTTCGTATATGATGTGCGATGGGTGGTACTTGGCCCTTATATTGGCCCCCTATCTCCCATCAAACCTCGAGAACTCACACCCCCTTAAAGAGCATTTGAGATTTTACAGGTTTGCTGCCAGTAGCCATTAAAGTGTCTCAAATGGGGACACTTTTTTCAATGGTCACAAAATCTTGTACACTTCGACTTTTTACCTAAATTGTTTTGTGCATGCCAACAAAATACAAGGATCACGTTTACCAAGTTTGGGGCCAAAACTCCTTCCAAAAAAATTTTAAAAAACCCGAACCGTAAAAGCTTTTGAAAATATTGAAAAATAGAAAACGAGTCGTCTTGCCATGAAAGTTCACGTGAACTCTTAAGGGACCATTGTATGAATTTACTAGCCATAAAAATGGCATTGGCACGTAGAAATATGAAGATGTGCCTAAACCCACCAACCACCCTATCGATCCACGGATTGCGCATCCTGTCTCTCTGGCCGGCGTAGTGCCCGCCCGCCCGCCCGTTCGTTTTGTTGGTTGGCTTAGGCATACGGAGTTCATTCCCAGTCTAAGATCGGACCGGACCGAGGGTTGCGGCAGCACATGCTGGGCTCGGGCATGTGCTGGTACCACATTTTTCTTCGCTGGGGCACCATCGTCGGAGCACCGCCAGAGAACCTGATCGGCGGCAGTAGGGTTTCGACGATCGGGGGTGCTGGTACTTGGCCCGTATATTGGCCCCTATCCCTCATCAAACCTCAAGAACTCACACCCCCTTAAAGAGCATTTGAGATTTTACAGGTTTGCTGCCAGTAGCCATTAAGGTGTCTGAAATGGGGACACTTTTTTCAAATGGTCACAAAATCTTGTACACTTCGAGTTTTTCACTGAATTTCTTTGTGCATGCCAAAAAAAATAAAAGGATCATGACTACCAAGTTCGGGGCCAAAACCCCTTCCAAAAAAATTTTAAAAAATCCTGAACCGTAAAAAGTTTTGAAAATCGTGAAAATAAAAAGCAAGTCGTCTTGCCATGAAACTTCACTTGAAGGCTTAAGGGACCATTGTACGAATTTACAAGCCATAAAGATGGCATTGCACATAGAAATATTAAGATGTGCCTAAACCTGCCTACCACCTTATCGATCCATAGCTTGCACATCCCGTCTCTCTAGTCGGTTTAGTGCTCGCCTGCCCGCCCGCTTATTTCTTCGATTGGCTTAGGCATACGGAGTTCATTCTCAGTCTAAGATCAGACCAGACCGAAGGTTGTGGTAGTAGAATCGGTAGCATGCAGAGGGGGACCCAGCCGATCCCCGGCTTGCGCATCCCGCCCTTCTGGGCAGCTGACGCCCGCACGCTCGTTTCGTGGGTTGACTTAGGCATACGGAGTTCATTCCCAGTCTAAGCATATGGAGTTCATTCCCAGTCTAAGATCGGACTGGATCGAGGGTTACGGTAGCCCATGCTGGGCTCTGACATGTGCTGGTGCCACTTTTTTCTTCGTCAGGGCACCATCACCGGTGTGTCATCGGAGAAGCTGACCGACGGCATTGGGGTTCCGGCGATCGGGGGGCCGGGGGGTGTGCGCACATGATGTGCGATGGGTGCTGGCACTTGGCCCTTATATTGGCCCCCTATCCCTCATCAAACCTTGAGAACTCACACCCCCTGAAAGAGCATTTGAGATTTTACAGGTTTGCTGCCAGTAGCCATTAAAGTGTCTGAAATGGGGACACTTTTTTCAAATGGTCACAAAATCTTGTACACTTCGAGTTTTTAGCTGAATTCTTTTGTGCATGCCAAAAAAAATACAAGGATCACACCTACCATGTTTGGGGCCAAAAATCCTCCGAAAAAATTTTAAAAAATCTCAAACTGCAAAAAGTTTAAGAAATCATGAAAAATAGAAAACGAGTCGTCTTGCCATGAAACTTCACGTGAAGGCTTAAGGGACCATTGTATGAATTTACAAGCCATAAAAATGGCATTGGCATGCAGAAATATGAAGATGTGCCTAAACCCACCTACCACCCTATCAATCCACTGCTTGCACATCCCGTCTCTCTGGCCGGCATAGTGCCCGCCTGCTCGCCCGCTAGCTCGTTTCGTCAGTCGGCTTTGGCATACTGAGTTCATTCCCAGTCCAAGATTGGACCGGGTCGAGGGTTGTGATAGCAGGATTGGCAGCACACAGAGTGGGACCTGACCGATCCCCGGCTTGCGCATCCCGCCCCTCTTACCGGCTGAGCACCCACACGCTCGTTTTGTGGGTTGACTTAGGCGTACGGAGTTCATTCCCAGTCTAAGCATACGAAGTTCATTCCCAATCTAAGATCGGATCAGACCAAGGGTTACGACAGCATATGCTTGGCTCAGGCATGTGCTGGTGTCGTATTTTTCTTCGTCGGGGCAACATCGTCGGGGAACCTGACCGGTGGCATTGGGGTTCTAAGATCGGGGGGGCCGGGGGGTGTGCGCACATGATGTGCGATGGGTGCTGGTACTTGGCCCTTATATTGGCCCCCTATCCCTCATCAAACCTTGAGAACTCACACCCCCTGAAAGAGCATTTGAGATTTTGCAGGTTTGCTACCAGTAGCCATTGAAGTGTCTGAAATGGGGACACTTTTTTCAAATGGTCACAAAATCTTGTACACTTCGAGTTTTTAGCTGAATTTTTTTATGCATGCCAAAAAAAATACATGGATCACGTCTACCAAGTTTGCGGTCAAAACTCCTTCCGAAAAAAATTTTAAAAAATCCCGAACCACAAAAATTTTTGAAAATCGTGAAAAATAGAAAACGAGTCATCTTGCCATGAAACTTCACGTGAAGGCTTAAGGGACCATTGTATGAATTTAAAAGCCATAAAAATGGCATTGGCATGCAGAAATAAGAAGATGTGCCTAAACCCACCTACCACCCTATCGATCCACAGCTTGCGCATCCCATCTCTCTAGTCGACGTAATGCCAGCCCGCCCGCCCACCCACTCGTTTTGTCGGTTGGCTTAGGCATACGGAGTTCAATCCCAGTCTAAGATCAGACCAGACTGAAGGTTGCGGTAGCAAGATCGGTAGCACACAGAGGGGGACCCGACCGATCCCCGAGATGCACGCTCGTTTCATGGGTTGACTTAGGCATACGGAGTTCATTACCAGTCTAAGCATACGGAGTTCATTCCCAGTCTAAGATCGGACCGGACCGAAGGCTGCAGTAGCACATGCTAGGCTCGGGCATGTGCTGGTGTCGCATTTTTCTTCACCGGGGCATCATCGCCGGAGCATCACCAGAGAGCCTCACCGGTGGCATTGGGGTTCCGACGATCGGTGGGGCAGGGGGTGTACGCACATGATGTGCGATGGGTGCTGGTACTTGGCCCTTAGGCTTACGAAGTTCATTCCCAGTCTAAGATCGGATCAGACCGATGCTGCGGCAGCACATGCTGGGCTCGAGCATGTGCTAGTGCCACATTTTTCTTCGTTGGGGCACCATCACCAGAGCATCGTCGGAGAACCTGACCGACGGTATTGGGGTTTCGATGATCAGGGGGGCCGGGGGGTGTGCGCACATGATGTGCGATGGGTGCTGGTACTTGGCCCTTATATTGGCCCCCTATCCCTCATCAAACCTCAAGAACTCACACCCCCTTAAAGAGCATTTGAGATTTTATAGGTTTGCAGCTAGTAGCCATTAAAGTGTCTAAAATGGGGACACTTTTTTCGAATGGTCACAAAATCTTGTTCACTTCGAGTTTTTAGCTGAGTTTTTTTGTGCATGCCAAAAAAAATACAAGGAACACATCTACCAAATTTGGGGCCAAAACTCCTTCCGAAAAAATTTTAAAAAATCTTGAACCGCAAAAAGTTTCAAAAATGGTGAAAAATAGAAAACGAGTCTTCTTGCCATGAAACTTCACGTGAAGGCCTAAGGGACCATTGTATGAATTTACAAGCCATAAAAAAGGTATTGGCACTCAGAAATATGAAGATGTGCCTAAACCCACCTACCACCCTATCCAACCACGGCTTGCACATCCCGTCTCTCTGGCCGACGTAGTGCCCGTCCGCTCGTTTCGTCGATTGGCTTAGGCATATGAAGTTCATTCCCAGTCTAAGATCGGATCGGACCAAGGGTTATGGCAGTAGGATCGGCAGCACGCAGAGAGGGACCCGATCGATCCTCAGCTTACGCATCCCGCCCCTCTGGCTGGCTGAGCGCCCGCACGCTCGTTTCGTGGGTTGACTTAGGCATATAGAGTTCATTACCAGTGTAAGCATATGAAGTTCATTCCCAGTCTAAGATCGGATCGGACCAAGGGCTGCGGCAGCACATGCTAGGCTCGGGCATGTGCTAGTGTCGCATTTTTCTTCGTCGGGGCACCATCACCGGAGCATCACCAGAGAGCCTCACTGGTGGCATTGGGGTTCCGACGATCAGTGGGGCAGGGGGGTGTGCGCACATGATGTGTGATGGGTGCTGGTACTTGGCCCTTAGGCATACGAAGTTCGTTCCCAGTCTAAGATCAGATCAGACCGACACTGTGACAGCACATGTTGGGCTCGAGCATGTGCTAGTGCCACATTTTTCTTCGTTAGGGCACCATCACCGGAGCATCGCCGGAGAACCTGACCGGTGGCATTGGGGTTTCTGCGATCGAGGGGGCCAGGGGGTGTACGCACATGATATGCGATGGGTGCTGGTACTTAGCCCTTAGGCATACGAAGTTCGTTCCCAGTCTAAGATCGGACAAGACCAAGGGCTGCGGTAGCACATGTTGGGCTCGAGCATGTGCTGGTGCCACATTTTTCTTCGTTGGGGCACCATCACCGGAGCATCACCGGAGAACCTGACCAGTGGCATTAGGGTTCCTGCGATCTGGGGGCCGGGGGGTGTACGCACTTGATGTGCGATGGGTGCTAGTACTTAGCCCTTATATTGGCCCTTATATGGCATTGGCACATAGAAATATGAAGATGTGCCTAAACCCACCTACCACCCTATCGATCCACGGCTTGCACATGCCGTCTCTCTGGCCGACGTAGTGCCCGCCTGCCCGCCTGCTCGCTCGTTTCATCGGTTGGCTTAGGCATACAGAGTTCATTCCTAGTCTAAGATTGGACTGGGCAAGGGCTGTGACAGTAGGATCGACAGCACGCAAAGGTGGACCCTGTCGATCCCTGGCTTGCGCATCCCACCCCTCTGGCCGGTTGAACGCCCGCACGCTCGTTTCATGGGTTGACTTAGGCATACGGAGTTCATTCCTAGTCTAAGCATATGGAGTTCATTCCCAGTCTAAGATCGGACCGGACCGAGGGTTGCGACAGCACATGCTGGGCTCGAGCATGTGCTGGTGCCGCATTTTTCTTCACCGGGGCACCATCGTCGGAGTATCACCGGAGAACCTGACTGACAGCATTGGGTTTCTGGCGATCGGGGGGGCCGGGGGGTGTGCGCACATGATGTGTGATGGGTGCTGTTACTTGGCCCTTATATTGGCCCCCTATCCCTCATCAAACCTCAAGAACTCACACCCCATTAAAGAGCATTTGAGATTTTACAGGCTTGCTGCCCGTAGCGATTAAAGTGTCTGAAATGGGGACATTTTTTTTCAAATGGTCACAAAATCTTGTACACTTGTACGAGTTGTCTTGCCATGAAACTTCACGTGAAGGCTTAACGAACCATTGTATGAATTTACAAGCCATAAAAATGGCATTGGCACACAGAAATATGAAGATGTGCCTAAGCCCACCTACCATTGTATCGATCCACGGCTTGCGCATCCCGTCTGTCTGGCCATAGTAGTGGCCGCCCGCCCACTCGTTTCATCCGTTGGCTTAGGCATACGGAGTTTGTTCCCAGTCTAAGATCAGATCGGACCGAGGAGTGTGCTAGCAGGATCGGTGGCAGGCCGAGGGGGACCCGACCGATCCCCGTCTTATGCATCCCGCCACTCTGGCCGGCTGAGCGCCCACACGCTTGTTTCATGGGTTGACTTTGGCATATGGAGTTCATTCCCAGTCTAAGCATACTGAGTTCATTCCCAATCTATGATCGGATCGGACCGAGGGTTACGGTAGCACATGCTGGGCTCGGGCATGTACTGGTGCCGCATTTTTCTTCGTCGGAGCATCGTCGGAGAACCTGAACGGCGGCATTGGGGTTCTGGCGATCGGGGGTTAACTTAGCCATTCGGAGTTCATTCCCAGTCTAAGCATACGGAGTTCATTCCCACTCTAAGATCGGATCGGAGTGAGGGTTGCGGCAGCACATGCTGCGCTCGGGCATGTGCTAGTGCCGCATTTGTCTTCGTCGGGGCACCATCGTCGGAGCATCGCCGAGAACCTGACCGACGGTATTGGGGTTCCGACGATCGGGGGGGCTGGGGGGGTGTGCGCCCATGATGTGCGATGGGTACTGGTACTTGGCCCTTATATTGGCCCCTTATCCCTTATCAAACCTTGAGAACTCACACCCCTTTAAAGAGCATTTGAGATTTTACAGGTTTGCTGCCAGTAGCCATTAAAGTGTCTGAAATGGGGACACTTTTTTCAAATTGTCACAAAATCTTGTACACTTTGAGTTTTTAGCTGATTTTTTTTGTGCATGCCAACAAAAATACCAGGATCATGTCTACCAAGTTAGGGGCCAAAGCTCCTTCCAAAAAAATTTTAAGAAATCCCGAACCGTAAAAAGTTTCAAAAATCATGAAAAATAGAAAATGAGTCATCTCGCCATGAACCTTCACGTAAAGGCTTAAGGGGCCATTGTATGAATTTACAAGCCATAAAAATGGCATTGGTATGCTGAAATATGAAGATGTGCCTAAACCCACCTACCACCCTATCGATCCATAACTTGCGCATCCCGTCTCTCTGGCCGACGTAGTGCCCGCTCGCCTGCCCGCTTGTTTTGTCAGTTGGCTTAGGCATACGGAGTTCATTCCCAACCTAAGATCGAACCGGACCAAGGGTTGCGGTAGCAGGATCGGTAGCACGTAGAGGGGGACCCGGCCGATCCTCGGCTTGCGCATCCCGCCCCTCTAGGCGACTGAGCCCCCGCACGCTCGTTTCGTGGGTTGACTTGGCATACGGAGTTCATTCCCAATGTAAGATCGGATCAAACCGAGGGTTGCACCAGCACATGCTAGGATCAGGCATGTGCTGGTACCGTATTTTTCTTCGTCGGGGCACCATCGTCGGAGCATCATCAGAGAACTTGATCGGTGGCATTGGGGTTCCGACGATCGGGGGGGCTGGGGGGTGTGCGCACATGATGTGCGATGGGTGCTGGTACTTGGCCCATATATTGGCCCCCTATCCCTCATCAAACCTCGAGAACTCACAACCCCTTAAAGAGAATTTGAGATTTTCCACGTTTTCTGCCAGTAGCCATTAAAGTGTCTGAAATGGGGACACTTTTTTCAAATGGTCACAAAATCTTGTACACTTCGAGTTTTTAGCTGAATTTTTTTGTGCATGCCAACAAAAATACAAGGATCATGTCTACCAAGTCTGGGGCCAAAAATCCTTCCGAAAAAAGTTTAAAAAATCCCGAACCGAAAAAAGTTTCAAAAATCGTGAAAAATAGAAAACGAGTCATCTTGCCATGAAACTTCTCGTGAAAACTTAAGGGACCATTGTATGAATTTACAAGCCATAAAAATGGCATTGGCATGCAAAAATATGAAGATGTGCCTAAACCCACCTACCACCCTATTGATCCACGTTGTCACGGACTAAGCTTTCTCTTAACAAGCAATAGACCGTGCAGCATTTGAATGGGTGCTCCCAACCAAGTCAACCTTCAATAGATCGATATCTGAACAAATAACCATAAGCTATGGTTAGTCACAAGCATTCACAATAAGACACAATAAGGTAGAAAGGGACCCGACCGATCCCCGGCTTGCACATCCCGTCCCTCTTGCCGGCTGAGAGCCCGCACGTTCATTTCATGGGTTAACTTAGGCATACGGAGTTCATTCACAGTCAAAGCATACAGAGTTCAGTCCCAGTCTAAGATCGGACCAGACCAAGGGTTGCGGCAGCACATGCTGGGCTCAGGCATGTGCTGGTGTCATATTTTTCTTCGTCGGGGCACCATCGCCGAAGCATCCCAGGAGAACCTGATCGACGGCTTTGGGGTTCCGGCGATCGGGGGTCCGGGGGGCATGCGCACATGATGTGCGATGGGTGCTGGTACTTGGCCTTATATTGGCCCCTATCCCTCATCAAACCTCGAGAACTCACACCCCCTTAAAGAGCATTTGAGATTTTACAGGTTTGCTGCCAGTAGCCATTAAAGTGTCTGAAATGGGGACACTTTTTTCAAATGGTCACAAAATCTTGTACACTTCGAGTTCTTAGCTGAATTTTTTTGTGCATGCCAAAAAAAATACAAGGATCACGTCTACCAAGTTTGGGGCCAAAAATCCTTCCGAAAGAATTTTAAAAAATCCTGAACCGTAAAAAGTTTCAAAAATCATAAAAAATAAAAAACGAGTCGTCTTGCCATGAAACTTCACGTGAAGGCTTAAGGGACCATTGTATGAATTTACAAGCCATAAAAATTTCATTGGCATGCAGAAATATGAAGATGTGCCTAAACCCGCCTACCACCCTATCGATCCATAGCTTGCGCATCCCGTCTCTTTGGCCGGCGTAATTCCCGCCCGCCCGCCCACCCGTTCGTTTCGTCCATTGGCTTTGGCATATGGAGTTCATTCCTAGTCTAAGATCAGACCATACCGAGGGTTGCGGCAGCAGGATCAGCAGCACGCAGAGGGGGACCCGATCGATCCCTGGCTTGTGCATCCTGCCCCTCTGGCTGGCTAAGAGCCCGCACGCTCCTTTCATGGGTTAACTTAGGCATACGGAGTTCATTCCTAGTCTACGATCAAACCAAACCGAGGGTTACAGCAGCACATGCTGGGCTCGGCCATGTGCTGGTGCCACATTTTTCTTCGTTGGGGCACCATCGTCGGAGCATCATCGGAGAACCTGACCGACGGCATTGGGGTTCCGATGATCGGGGGTGCCGGGGGGGTGTGCGCACATGATGTGCAATGGGTGCTGGTACTTGGCCGTTATATTGGCCCCCTATCCCTCATCAAACCTCGAGAACTCACACCCCCTTAAAGAGCATTTGAGATTTTACAGGTTTGCTGCCAGTAGCCATTAAAGTGTCTGAAATGGGGACACTTTTTTCAAATGGTCACAAAATCTTGTACACTTCGAGTTCTTAGCTGAATTTTTTATGCATGCCAACAAAAATATAAGGATCACGTCTATGAAGTTTTAGGCCAAAACTCCTTCCGAAAAAATTTTAAAAAATCCCGAACCGTAAAAAGTTTCAAAAATCGTGGAAAAGAGAAAACGAGTCGTCTTGCCATGAAACTTCACGTGAAGGCTTAAGGGACCATTGTATGAATTTAGAAGCCATAAAAATGGCATTGGCACGTAGAAATATAAAGATGTGCCTAAACCCACCTACCACCCTATCGATCCACGGCTTACGCATCCCGTCTCTCTGGTCGGGGTAGTGCCTGCCCGCCCGCCCTTTCGCTCGTGTCGTCGGTTGGCTTAGGCATACGTAGTTCATTCCCATACTAAGATTAGACTGGATTGAGGGTTGCGGCAGCAGGATCGGTAGCACGCAAAGGGGGACCCAGCCGATCCCCAGCTTGCGAATCCCGCCCCTCTTGTCGGCTAAGCGCCCGTACGCTCGTTTCGTGGTTTGACTTAGGCATACGGAGTTCATTCCCAATCTAATCATACAGAGTTCATTCCCAGTCTAAGATCAGACTAAGTTGAGGGTTATGGTGGCACATGTTGGGCTCGGGCATGTGCTGGTGCCGCATTTTTCTTTGTCGGGGCACTATTATCGGAGCATCATCGGAGAAGTTGACCGACGGCATTGGGGTTTCGATGATTGGGGGGGCCGGGGGGTGTGCGCACATGATGTGCAATGGGTGCTGGTACTTAGCCCTTATATTGGCCCCCTATCCCTCATCAAACCTTGAGAACTCACACCCCCTTAAAGAGTATTTTAGATTTTACAAGTTTGCTGTCAGTAGCCATTAAAGTGCCTGAAATGGGGACACTTTTTTCAAATGGTCACAAAATCTTGTACACTTTGAGTTTTTAGCTGAATATTTTTGTGCATGCCAAAAAAAATACAAGGATCACGTCTACCGTGTTTGGGGCCAAAACTCCGACCAAAAATATTTAAAAAAATCATGAACCGTAAAAAGTTTTAAAAATCATGAAAAATAAAAAAATGAGTCGTCTTGCCATGAAACTTCACGTGAAGGCTTAAGGGACCATTGTATGAATTTACAAGCCATAAAAATGGCATTGGCACGTAGAAATATGAAGATGTGCCTAAACTCACCTAACACCCTATCGATCCACGTTGTCACGGACTAAGCTTTCTCTCAACAAGTAATAGACCGTGCGGCACTTGAATGGGTGCTCCCAACCAAGTCAACCTTCAATAGATCGATATCTGAACAAATAACCGTAAGCTATGGTTAGTCACAAGCATTCACAATAAGGCACAACATATCGAGCTCAATCTCAAGCACACACACAAGAAGGCATATTCGCATCAAGAAAAAGAAAAGCACATCGAGGCAACGATCGGGACATTCAATCGGGATGAGTTTTATTATAAACGGGACTCATACATCAAGACCTCCCACCGTCACTAGGGCTAGGGGGCTACCTTTGATGGGTGGCCTAAGCTCGCATAGCAACCGGTGAGACAGCCCAACACTACCCTGCCGGCTCACCCCCCTAAAGAGCCTTAGAGATTTTAGAGCTATGCTACCAATAACCATTACAATGTTTGAAATGGGGACACTTTTCCTAGCACAAGGGATCTACCCCGCCATGGCCCTATACATGGGTGGCTCATGGCAACCTAAGTCCCAGTCATGGCCCTATACAAGGTTGGCTCATGACATCCTCCCCCCACCTATTCTATCGACATCCTCGTCGACTTGCTGGCTTGAAATTCTTCAATCTTCCTTTAAAATCTCTGGAGGTTGTGTTCTCTCTCTCAGCTGGTTTTTTCTGGTCCTAATCCCTCCCACTTCACTAAGTACTCTCGAACTAGTCTTCGAGATATCTTGGTTTCCCTGTCAGCTAAGATCTCTTTGACTTGACGCTCTGAGGGTGGCTTTATGGCGATGGCAGCTCTGGTTGGCTCCCTTCAGCTAGCATCTATAGGATCTACATGAAAAGGTTTCAGGTTGCTCACATGAAATACTAGGTGCACCTTCATCCACTTTGGTGGGTCAATTTTGTAAGAAGCATTCCCCACCTTGGAAAGGACCCTTACTGGACCTTCATATTTGTGCACCAGTCTACGATCTCTCTTTCTCAGGAACCTGGTTTGTTCAGGAACTAGTCGGACAAGAACCAAATCACCAGCTTGAAATTATTGAGCTTTACGACCCTTGTCTGCCCATTTCTTCATCCACTTTGATGCTTTCTCTAGGTAGGCTTGCGTAATCTCTGTGTTTTGTTTCCACTCTTTGCTGAGATTGAAGGCTCTCAGATTCTTTCCTCTATATTGTTCCAAGGAAGTGTGGGGTAACCTTGGTAATTGTCCGTGACCACCTCAAATGGGCTCTTGTTGGTGAAAGAGCTTTTGTTGGAATTAAAGCAGAGTTGAGCCACATCCAATAATGAAGGCCAGCCTTTCTAATTAGCTTGAACAAAATGCCTCAAGTATTCCTCTAATAATCCATTGAACCATTCTATTTGACCATCAGTTTAGGGGTGATAGCTTGAGGAGATGTTGAGTTGGGACCCAATATCTTGAAAAGTTCTCTCCAGAAGGACCCCGTGAATCTCGGATCTCGATCACTGATAATGTTTTGAGGGAGGCCCCAGTATTTGACCACATGTTTGAATAATAGTCGAGCTGTGTCTTTCGCTGTGCAATACTTAGGAGCAGGAATGAATGTGGCATACTTAGAGAACCGATCAATTACCTTCAAAATCGCTCCAAGGTCACCAACCTTGGGTAGGCTTGAAATGAAATCGAGAGAGATGCTTTCCCAAGGTCTGGTGGGTATTGGTAGTGGTTCAAGCATGCTTGCAGGTTTCTTTCTTTCAACCTTGTCTTGTTGGCAAATGAGGCAAGTCTTCGTATAGTCCATCACATCTTGTCCTATGTGAGGCCAATAGTATCCCTGTTTCAATAACGCCAAAGTGCGTTACCAACCCGGGTGTCCCACCCATGGTGTGTCATGACATTCCCTCATTAGCATCTATCTCAGACCTTCTGTTCTTAGCACAAATACTCGAGGTCCCTTGGTCCATAGGACCCTATTTTCTTGCCAGAAGTACTTGGACTTCCCTTCTTCCACTAGCTTCAGGATGGCACAAGCTTGCGGGTCCTTCCTTAAGTGATCTCCAATCAACTTATGAATATCTATAGTGGCTCTACTAGCCGCCATTGGGGCAATTCTTCTAAGGGCCGCTAGATTTGCTCACCTACTCAATACATCGGCCACTTGATTGGTCTTTCCAGCGGTGTGCTCAAAACAAAAGTTGAATTTCGCTAAAAATTCTTGCCACCTAGCTTGTTTTTTCGTAAGCCTTGGTTGGCTGAGAAAATGGCTAACAACCGTATTGTCTGTCTTTACGACAAAGTGTGAACCCAACAAGTAATGTCACCAAGCCCTCAAGCAGTGAACCACTGCAAGGAGTTCTTTTTCTTGAGTCGTATATTTCTTTTCAGCTTCACTTAGCTTCCTACTTTCAAATGCTATCAGGTGATGTTGTTGCAAAAGCACTCCTCCAATAGCAAAATCGGATGCATCCGTCTGAACTTTGAAGGGCTTTTCAATATCAGGGAGAGCTAAGATGGGATCTTTCATAACAACATCCTTCAATCCCTCTAAGGCCTCTTGGCACTCGCTCATCCAACACCATTTATGCTCCTTCTTCAATAGCACTGTGAGAGCTGTGGTCTTACGAGAGTACCCTTCCACAAACCTTTTATAGTAGTTGGCTAGTCCCAAAAATGAGCGGAGCTCACTAATATTCTTCGGTGTTGTCCACTCCTTGATGGCCCTAACCTTTCCTATGTCCATTCGAATGTGGCCACGTTCGATAATGTGATCGAGAAAATGGATTCGGGTATGAGCAAATGCACACTTCTCCCTTTTTACGTATAACTAGTGGTCATGTAATCTTTGAAGTACCTGGCGTAGGTGCTCTTAATGCTCTTCCAAAGTGGAGCTATATACCATTATATCGTCTAAATAGATGACTACAAATTTGTCTAAGTAATCATGGAACACCTGATTCATTAATGTACAAAATGTGGTAGGAGCATTGGTCAGTCCAAAAGGCATAACAAGAAATTCAAATGCACCATACCGTGTCACACAAGTGGTCTTTGGCTCATCTCTCTCAGTGATTCGAACCTGATGGTAGCCAGATCTCAGGTCCAATTTGGAGAAGTACTTGGCCCGGCTTAATTGATCAAACAAGTCTACTATAAGGGGAATGGGATATTTGTTTCTCACGGTGACTTTGTTCAGGGCCCTATAGTCAACACATAATCGCAAACTTCCATCGTGCTTCTTCTGAAATAGCACTGGCACTCTAAAAGGAGCCTTTGATAGTCTGATGAACCCGACTTGTAGCAGCTCATCTAACTATTTTTTTAGTTCAGCTAACTCTGGTAGGGCCATGCGGTAGGGCACTCTAGCAGGGGGTTTCACTCCTGGGAGGAGCTTGATTTCATGGTCCACTGCTCGTCGAGGGGGTAGAACTTTAGGCAACATCTCTGGCATCACCTCTTCGAATTCTTCCAACACTTTTTCCACACGATCAGGTATGGGTTCTACTTCTGACCCTTCTTTGTAAATCGGCACCGCCATAAAGGAGGGTTCCCTTCTTTTTATCCCTTTCTTAAACTGCAAAGCTGAAATCATTTTCTTCCCACTCTTTGGTAGGATGTTGGCTGGCACCACACATGGGTGTTCTCCTAAGAACAACAAGCAGCTAGCGGTGGGGATAGGGATAACCTGAGCCAACATCATGAAGTCCAATCTAAGGACAACATCAAAGTCATCCATGGGGGAAACTGTAAAGTCTACCTTCCCCTCCTATGGCCCTAATTGGGTTGTCACACTTTTGGAGCTTCCACTGATCGCAAAGGCTGGCGAATTGACCGCCTTCATTCATCCACAGTTTTCTGGTGTGATGAAAGTGTCGGTTGCACCCGTATCCACCATGGCCTTGGTGGCTTTCTCATTGATCATCAAGTTCACATACATCAAGCCTCTACTCTGCTATTTCTTTATAGTGTTCAATTGGATGCGGAGGGCATTGAGGAACCTTATTGAACCCATCCTGGCTGGCTTCTCTTCAGCTTCTTCAATGCTCTCTGGTGCTTTTATGGACTCTTGAGATAAGGTCCTTAAGGCATTAAGGGCTCCCCTATGCGGGCATTCAGCCACCCAATGCGACCCCTTGCAAAGAAAGCAAGCTAGCGGTTGTCTAGGCTTGAAAATCCCTACGTTGCTTGTCTAGGCTTGGGTGCTATCTCGACCAAAGGACCTCCTGTCTGATCCCCCACTGAAGGGTCAGTCCAACCTAGTCATCTTTCCCCCACTCCCAAAGTTAAAGCTACTGCCAGTTGATGGAAGATTTTTCCATTTTAAAGAGCCATCATTGTAATTGTGAAGACATTCAGCTGCAGCCATGGCCGTGGCCACATCTTGCACTTTCTGCCTTTGTAGTTCTGTCCTTGCCCAAGGCTTGAGGCCCTCAAGAAAATAGAACATCTTGTCCTTTTTGGACATGTCCCGAATATCCAACATCAGGGTGGAAAAGCTCCTCACAAATTCTCGCACCGTTCCGGTTTACACCAACTCTCGAAGTCTCCTTCGAGCCATATACTCCACATTCTCAAGGAAAAACTAGTTTTTCAATTCTCGCTTCAGATCCGTCCAAGTCTTAATCGCGCACTCATCATCGACAAACTTGGAATGCCACCATAGCTTGGCATCCCCTGCGAGGTACATCGACGCCATTGTCACCTTGTCTTCCTCTGAATTTGTGTGTACAGCTCGAAAGTATTGCTCCATGTCAAACAAGAAATTTTCAAGTTCCTTAGCATCCCTTGCCCCCTCATAGCGTTGAGGCTTCAGCACTTTGGGCCTTTATCCCCTTTCCATCGAGCTTGAACCCGATCTGGCCATAGCCATTTGTAAGATGCTCACCTGTGCTCTGAGCTCCTCAAACTCCTTTTGGAGAATGTTCAAGGCATCTCTAGCCTCTTCGCTCACATTGTGGAGAGTATCGGACAACTCCTGCTGGGTTGTCTCGATCTGCCTCACTCGGTATTTCATCACCATATGAGTTTTCATTACGGCCACCACGGCCTCAAGTTCCTCAATTCTATATCGATGATCCGGTCCACCATTTGTGGCCATCTCATCCATTTTTCTAGCACTTCTCAACCGTGCTCTGATACCACGTGTCACGGACTAAGCTTTCTCTTAACAAGCAATAGACCGTGCAGCACTTGAATGGGTGCTCCCAACCAAGTCAGCCTTCAATAGATCGATATCTGAACAAATAACCATAAGCTATGGTTAGTCACAAGCATTCACAATACGGCACAACATATCGAGATCAATCTCAAGCACACACACAAGAAGGCATATTCGCATCAAGAAAAAGAAAAACACATCAAGGCAACAATCGGGACATTTAATCGAGATGAGTTTTATTATAAACAGGACTCATACATCGGGACCTCCCACCATCACCAGGGCCAGGGGGCAGCCCTTGGTGGGTGGCCTAAGCTCGCATAGCAACCGGTGAGACAGCCCAACACTACGCAGCGGGCTCACCCCCCCTAAAGAGCCTTAGAGATTTTAGAGCTATGCTACCAGTAACCATTACAATGTTCAAAATGGGGACACTTTTCCTAGCACAAGGGATCTACCCAGCCATGGCCCTATACATGGGTCGCTCATGGCAACCTAAGTCCCAGTTATGGCCCTATACAAGGTTGGCTCATGACACACGGCTTGCGCATCCCGTCTCTCTGACCGACGTAGTGCCCGTCTGCTCATTTCGTCGGTTGGCTTAGGCATACGAAGTTTATTCCCAGTCTAAGATCAGACTGGACTAAGGGTTGTGGCAGCAGGATTGGCAGCACATAGAGGGGGACCCGACCGATCCCCCGCCTGCACATTTCGCCCATCTGGCCGGTTGAGCACCCGCACGCTCGTTTCGTGGGTTGACTTAGGCAAACGGAGTTCATTCCCAGTCTAAGATCGGACCGGATCGAGGCTTGCGGTAGCACATGCCGAGCTCGGGCATGTGCCGATGCTGCATTTTTTTTCATCGGGGCACCATCGTCGGAGCATCACCGGAGAACCTGACCAGCGGCATTGGGGTTTCGACGATCAGGGGGGCCGGGGGGTGTGCACACATGATGTGCGATGGCTGCTGGTAGTTGGCCCTTATATTGGCCCCTTATCCCTCATCAAACCTCAAGAACTCACACCCCTTAAAGAGCATTTGAGATTTTACAGGTTTGCTGCCAGTAGCCATTAAAATGTCTGAAATGGGGACACTTTTTTCAAATGGTCACAAAATCTTGTACACTTCGAGTTTTTAGCTGAATTGTTTTGTGCATGCCAACAAAAATACAAGAATCACGTCTACCAAGTTTGGGGCCTAAACTCCTTTCAAAAAAATTTAAAAAAATCTCGAACCATAAAAAGTTTCAAAAATTATGAAAAATAGAAAACGGGCTGTCTTGCCATGAAACTTCACGTGAAGGCTTAAGGGACCATTGTATGAATTTACAAGCCATAAAAATGGCATTGGCACATAGAAATATGAAGATGTACCTAAACCCACCTACCAACCTGTAGATCCATGGCTTGCGCATCCCGTCTCTTTGGCCAGCGTAGTGCCCGCCCGCCCGTTCGTTTCGTCAATTGGCTTAGGCATACGGAGTTCATTCCCAGTGTAAGATCAGACCAGACTGAGGGTTGCAGCAGTAGGATTAGCAGCATGCAGAGGGGTACCCGATCGATTCCTGGCTTGCGTATCTCGCCCTTCTGGCCGGCTGAGAGCCCGCACCCTCATTTCGTGGGTTAACTTAGGCATACGGAGTTCATTCCCAGTCCAAGATCAGATCGGATCAAGGGTTGTGGCAGCACATGCTGGGCTCAGGCATGTGCTGGTGGCACATTTTTCTTTGTCGGGGCACCATCGTCGGAGCATCGCCGGAGAACCAGACCAGCGGCATTGGGGTTCCGACGATCGGGGGGGTCAGGGGGTGTGCGCACATGATGTGCGATGGGTGCTTGTACTTGGCCCTTATATTGGCCCCCTATCCCTCATCAAACCTTGAGAACTCACACCCCCTTAAAGAGCATTTGAGATTTGACAGGTTTGCTACCAGTAGCTATTAAAGTGTCTGAAATGGGGACACTTTTTTCAAATGGTCACAAAATCTTGTACACTTTGAGTTTTTAGCTGAATTTTTTTATGCATGCCAAAAAAAATACAAGGATCACGTCTTCCAAGTTTGGGGCCAAAAATCCTTCCAAAAAAATTTTACAAAATCCCGAACTGTAAAAGTTTCAAAAATCCTAAAAAATAGAAAACGAGTCATCATGCCATGAAACTTCACATGAAGGCTTAAGGGACCATTGTATGAATTTACAAGCCATAAAAATGGCATTGGCATGCAGATATATGAAGATGTGCCTAAACCCACCTACCACCCTATCGATCCACAGCTTGCGCATCCCCGTCTCTCTGGCCGACGTAGTGCCCACCCGCCCGCCCACCTGCTCATTTCGTCAGTTGGCTTAGGTATATAGAGTTCATTCCCAGTCTAAGACCGGATCAGACCGAGGGTTACGATCGCAGGATCGACAGCACGTAAAGGAGGACCCGGCCGATCCCCGGCTTGCGCATCCCGCCCCTCTAGCCGGCTGAGCACCCGCACGCTCGTTTCATGGGCTAACTTAGGCATACGGAGTTCATTCCTAGTCTAAGCATACGGAGTTCATTCCCAGTCTAAGATCGGACCGGACCGAGGGTTGTGAAAGCACATGCTGGGCTCGGGCATGTGCTGGTGCCGCATTTTTCTTCATCGGGGCACCATCGCCAGAGCATCGTCGGAGAACCTGACCGGCGGCATTGGGGTTCCGACGATTAGGGGGCCGGGGGGGTGTGCGCACATGATGTGCGATGGGTGCTGGTACTTGGCCCCTATATTGGCCCCCTATCCCTCATCAAACCTTGAGAACTCACACCTCCTTAAAGAGCATTTGAGATTTTACAGGTTTGCTGCCAGTAGCCATTAAAGTGTCTGAAATGGGGACACTTTTTTGAAATGGTTACAAAATCTTGTACACTTCAAGTTTTTAGCTGAATTTTTTTGTGCATGCCAAAAAAAATACAAGGATCACGTCTACCAACTTTGGGGCCAAAAATCATTCCGAAAAAATTTTAAAAAATCCTGAACCGCAAAAAGTTTCAAAAATCGTTAAAAATAGAAAACGAGTCGTCTTACCATGAAACTTCACATGAAGGCTTAAGGGACCATTGTGTGAATTTACAAGCCATAAAAATGGCATTGGCATGCAGAAATATGAAGATGCGCCTAAACCCACCTACCACCCTATCGATCCACGGCTTGTGCATCCCGTCTCTCTGGCTGGCGTAGTGCCCGCCCTCTCGCCCACTCGTTTCCTCGGTTGGCTTAGGCATACAGAGTTCATTCCCAGTCTAAGATCGGACCAGACCGAGGGTTGCGATAGTAGGATCGACAGCACGCAGAGGGGGACCCGACCGATCCCCGGCTTGCGCATTCTGCCCCTCTTGCCGGCGGAGTGCCCGTACGCTCGTTTCGTGGGTTGACTTAGGCATATGGAGTTCATTCCTAGTCTAAGATTGGATCGGACCGAGGGTTGCGGCAGCACATGCTAGGCTCAAGCATGTGCTGGAGCCGCATTTTTCTTCGTCGGGGCACCATCGTCGGAGCATCGTCGGAGAACCTGACTGGTGGCATTGGGGTTCCGGTGATCGGGGGGGCCGGGGTGGTGTGCGCAAATGATGTGCAATGGGTGCTGGTACTTGGCCCTTATATTGGCCCCCTATCCCTCTTCAAACCTCAAGAACTCACACCCCCTTAAAGAGCATTTGAGATTTTACAGGTATTTTGCAAGTTGCCATTAAAGTGTATAAAATGGGGACACTTTTTTCAAATGGTCACAAAATCTTGTACACTTCTAGTTTTTAGCTGAATTTTTTTATGCATGCCAACAAAAATACAAGGATTACGTCTACTAAGTTTAGGGCCAAAACTCCTTCCGAAAAAATTTTAAAAAATCCTGAACCCTAAAAAGTTTCAAAAATTATGAAAAATAGAAAACGAGTCGTCTTGCCATGAAACTTCACGTGAAGGCTTAAGGGACCATTGTAAGAATTTACAAGCCCTAAAAATGGCATTGGCACATAGAAATGTGAAGATGTGCCTAAACCCACCAACCACCCTATCGATCCACGACTTGCGCATCCCATCTCTCTGGTTGGTCTAGTGCCTGCCTGCCCGCCCGCTCGCCCGCTCGTTTTGTCGGTTGGCTTAGGCATACAGAGTTCATTCTCAGTCTAAGATCGGATAGGACCGAGGGTTGCGGCAGTAGGATCGACAGCACATAGAGGAGGACCCGACCGATCCCCGGCTTGTCCATCCCGCCCCTTTGGCCGACTGAGCGCCCACATGCTTGTTTTGTGGGTTGACTTGCGCATACGGAGTTCATTCCTAGTCTAAGCATACAGAGTTCATTCCTAGTCTAAGATCGGATCGGACCGAGGGTTGCGGCAACACATGCTGGGCTTGGCCATGTGCTGGTGCCACATTTTTCTTCACCGGGGCACCATCGTCAGAGCATCATCGGAGAACCTGACCAGCGGCATTGGGGTTCTGGCAATCGGGGGTGACAGCAGGATCGACAGCACGTAGAGAGAGACCCGATCGATCCTCGACTTGCATATCCCACCCCTCTGGCCAGTTGAGTGCCTGCACGATCGTTTCGTGGGTTGACTTAGGCATACGGAGTTCATTCCCTGTCTAAGATCGGACCAGACCAAAGGTTGTGGCAGCACATGCTAGGCTCGGGCATGTGCTGCTGCTGCATTTTTCTTTGTCGGGGCATCATCGCCGGAGCATCACTGGAGAACCTGACAGGCGGTATTGGGGTTCCGACGATCAGAAGGCCGGGGCTGGTGTGCGCACTTGATGTGCGATGGGTGCTCATACTTGGCCATTATATTGGCCCCCTATCCCTCATCAAACCTTGAGAACTCACACCCCCTTAAAGAGCATTTGAGCTTTTATAGGTTTGCTGCTAGTAGCCATTAAAGTGTCTGAAATGGGGACACTTTTTTCAGCTGGTCACAAAATCTTGTACACTTCGAGTTTTTAGCTCAATTTTTTTGTGCATGCCAACCAAAATACAAGGATCATGTCTACCAAGTTTGGGACCAAAACTCCTTCCGAAAAAATTTTAAAAAATCTCGAACCGTAAAAAATTTTAAAAAATCCCGAACAGTAAAAAGTTTTGAAAATCATGAAAAATAAAAAACGAGTCGTCTTGCCATGAAACTTCATGTGAAGGCTTAAGGGACCATTGTATGAATTTACAAGCCATAAAAATGGCATTGGCACGCAGAAATATGAAGATGTGCCTAAACCCACCTACCACCCTATCGATCCACGGCTTGCGCATCCTGTCTCTCTGGCCGGCATAATGCCCGCCCGCCCGCCCGCCCGCCTGCTCGTTTTGTCGGTTGTCTTAGGCATACAGAGTTCATTCCCATTCTAAGATCAGGCCGGACCGAAGGTTGCGACAGCAGGATCGACAGCACGTAGAGGGGGACCCGACCGATTCCCGGCTTGCGCATCTCGCCCCTCTGGCTGACTGAGCGCCCGCACGCTCGTTTCGTTGGTTGACTTAGGCATACGGAGTTCATTCCCAGTCAAAGATCGGACCGGATCGAGGGTTGCGGCAGCACATGCTGGGCTCGAGAATGTGCTGGGGCTGCATTTTTCTTCGTCGGGGCAACATCACCGGAGCATCGCCGGAGAACCTGACCGGCGGCTTTGGGGTTCCAGCGATCGAGGGGGCCGAGGGGGTGTGCGCACATGATGTGTGATGGGTGCTAGTACTTGGCCCTTATATTGGCCCCCTATCCCTCATCAAACCTTGAGAACTCACACTCCCTTAAAGAGCATTTGAGATTTTACAGGTTTGCTGCCAGTAGCCATTAAAGTGTCTGAAATGGGGACACTTTTTTCAAATGGTCACAAAATCTTGTACACTTCAGGTTTTTAGCTGAATTTTTTTTTATGCCAAAAAAAAATAACAAGGATCACGTCTACCAAGTTTGGGGCCAAAACTCCTTCTGAAAAAATTTAAAAAATCCTGAACCGCAAAAAGTTTTGAAAATCATGAAAAATAGAAAATGAGCCATCTTGCCATGAAACTTCACGTGAACGCTTAAGGGACCATTGTATGAATTTACAAGCCATAAAAATGGCATTGGCACATAGAAATATGAAGATGTGCCTAAACCCACCTACCACCCTATCGATCCACGGCTTGTGTGTCCCGTCTCTCTGGCCGACGTTCTGCCCGCCCGCCCATCTGCACGTCCGTTCGTGTCGTCGGTTGCCTTAGGCATACGGAGTTCATTCCCAGTCTAAGATTGGACTGAACTGAGGGCTGCGGCAGCAGGATCAGCAGCACGTAGAGGGGGACCCAGCCGGCCCCCGGCTTGCGCATCCCGCCCCTCTGGCTGGCTGAGCGCCCGTACGCTTGTTTCGTGATTTGACTTAGTCATACAGAGTTCATTCCCAGTCTAAGCATACGGAGTTCATTCCCATCTAAGATCAGATCGAAGCGAGGGTTGCGACAGCAAATGCTGGGCTCAGGCATGTGTGGTGCCACATTTTTCTTCGTCGGGGCACCATCATTGGAGCATCGTCAGAGAACTTGACTGACGGCATTAGGGTTTCGACGATCGGGGGGCCCGAAGGGGGGTGTGCGCACATGATGTGCGATGGGTGCTGGTACTTGGCCCTTATATTGGCCCCCTATCCCTCATCAAACCTTGAGAACTCACACCCCCCTTAAAGAGCATTTGAGATTTTACAGGTTTGGTGCCAATAGCCAATAAAGTGTCTGAAATGGGGACATTTTTTTCAAATGGTCACAAAATCTTGTACACTTCGAGTTTTTAGCTGAATTTTTTTGTGCAAGCCAACAAAAATATAAGGATCACGTCTACCAAGTTTGGTGCCAAAACGTATTCTGAAAAAATTTTAAAAAATCTCGAACCCTAAAAAGTTTTAAAAATCGTGAAAAATAGAAAACGAGTTGTCTTGCCATGAAACTTCACATGAAGGCTTAAGGGACCATTGTATAAATTTACAAGCCATAAAAATGGCAATGGCACGTAGAAGTGTGAAGACGTGCCTAAAGCCACCTACCACCCTATCGATCCACGGCTTACGCATCACGTCTCTCTGGCCGACGTAGTGCCTGCCTTTTTCTTGGGCATGTGCTGGTGCTGAATTTTTCTTCATCGGGGCACCATCGCTGGAGCATCGTCGGAGAACCTGACTGGAGGCATTGAGGTTCGAGCGATCGGGGGGGCTGGGGGAGGGGGTGTGCACACATGATGTGCGATGGCTGCTGGTACTTGGCCCTTATATTGGCCCCCTATCCCTCATCAAACCTCGAGAACTCACACCCCTTAAAGAGCAATTGAGATTTTACAGGTTTGTTGCCAGTAGCCATTAAAGTGTCTGAAATGGGGACACTTCTTTCAAATGGTCACAAAATCTTGTACACTTCGAGTTTTTAGCTGAAATGTTTTGTGGAAGCCAACAAAAATACAAGGATCGTGTCTACCAAGTTTGGAGCCAAAACTCCTTCCAAAAACATTGTCAAAAATCTCGAACCGTAAAAAGTTTCAAAAATCGTGAAAAATAGAAAATGAGTCGTCTTGCCATGAAACTTCACGTGAAGGCTTAAGGGACCATTGTATGAATTTACAAGCCATAAAAATGGCATTGGCACGTAGAAATATGAAGATGTGCCTAAACCCACCTACCACCTTATCGATCCACGGTTGCGCATCTCGTCTCTCTGGTCGGCGTAGTGCCCGCCCGCTCATTTTGTCGGTTGGCTTAGGCATACGGAGTTCATTCCAGACCGAGGGTTGCGGTAGCACATGCTAAGCTTGGGCATGTGCTGGTGCCGCATTTTTCTTCACCGGGCACCATCGTCGGAGCATCGCCAGTGAACCTGACCGGCAGAATTGGGGTTCCGATGATCGGGGGGCCGGGGGGCTGTGCGCACATGATGTGCGATGCGTGCTGGTACTTGGCCCTTATATTGGCCTCCTATCCCTCATCAAACCTTGAGAACTCACGCCCCCTTAAAGAGCATTTAAGATTTTATAGGTTTGCTGCCAGTAGCCATTAAAGTGTCTGAAATGGGGACACTTTTTCGAAATGGTCACAAAATCTTGTACACTTCATGTTTTTGGCTGAATTTTTTTGTGCATGCCAACAAAAATACATGGATCACGTCAACAATGTTCAGGGCCAAAAATGCTGTCGAAAAAATTTTAAAAAATCCCGAACCGTAAAAAGTTTCAAAAATCATGAAAAATAGAAAATGAGTCATCTTGCCACGAAACTTCACGTGAAGGCTTTAGGGACCATTGTATGAATTTACAAGCCATAAAAATGGCATTGGCACGTAGAAATATGAAGATGTGCCTAAACCCACCTACCACTCTATCGATCCACGACTTGCGCATCCTGCCCCTCTGGCCGACATATTGCCCGCCCGCCAGCTCGTTTCGTCAGTTGGCTTAGGCATACAGAGTTCATTCCCAGTCTAAGATCAAACCAGACTGAGTTTTTCGATAGCAGGATCAGCAGCATGTAGAGGGGGACCCAACCGATCCCCAGCTTGCGCATCCCGCCCCTCTGGTCGACTGAGCGCCTGCACGCTCGTTTCATGGCCCGAGTTAGGCATACGGAGTTCACTCCTAGTCTAAGCATACAGAGTTCATTCCCAGTCTAAGATCAGACTGGACCGAGGGTTGCGGCTGCACATGCTGGGCTCAGGCATGTGCTGGTGCCGCATTTTTCTTCACCGAGGAACTATCACCGAAGAACCTAAACGGCGACGTTGGGGTTCTGATGATCGGGGGGCCACTGGCGGGGTGTGCACATGATGTGCGATGGGTGCTGGTACTTGGCCCTTATATTGGCCTCCTATTCCTCATCAAACCTCGAGAACTCACACCCCTTTAAAGAGCATTTTAGATTTTACAAGTTTGTTGCCAGTAGACATTAAAGTGATTGAAATGGGGACACTTTTTTCAAATAGTCACAAAATCTTGTACACTTTGAGTTTTTAGCTGAGTTTTTTTGTGCATGCCAATAAAAATACAAGGATCACGTCTACCAAGTTTGGGGTCAAAACTCCTTCCAAAAAAAAATTAAAAAAATCCTGAACCGCAAAAAGTTTCAAAAATCGTGAAAAATAGAAAACGAGTCATCTTGCCATGAAACTTCACGTGATGGCTTAAAAGACCGTTGTATGAATTTACAAACCATAAAAATGGCATTGGCACACAAAATATATGAAGATGTGCCTAAACCCACCTACCACCCTATCGATCCATGACTTGCGCATCCCGTCTCTCTGGCCGGCGTAGTGCCCGCCCGCCCGCCAGCTCATTTCGTCGGTTGGCTTAGGCATACGGAGTTCATTCCTAGTCTAAGATCAGATCAGACCGAGTGTTTCGGCAGTAGGATCGGCAGCATGCAAAGGGGGACCCGACTGATCCCCGGCTTACGCATCCCGCCCCTCTGGCCGATAGAGCGCCTGCACGCTCGTTTCGTGGGTTGACTTAGGCATACAGAGTTCACTCTCAGTCTAAGCATACAGAGTTCATTTCCAATCTATGATTGGACCAGACCAAGGGTTACGACAGCACATGCTAGGCTCGGGCAAGTGCTGGTCCCACACTTTTCTTCGCTGGGGCACCACCGTCGGACGGCATTGGGGTTCCGACGATCGGGGGGACCGGGGGGTGTGCATACATGATGTGTGATGGGTGCTGGTACTTGGCCCTTATATTGGCCTCCTATCCCTCATCAAACCTCGAAAACTCACACCCCCTTAAAGAGCATTTCAGATTTTACAGGTTTGCTGCCAGTAGCCATTAAAGTGTCTGAAATGGGGACACTTTTTTCAAATGGTCACAAAATCTTGTACACTTCGAGTTTTTAGCTGAATTTTTTTGTGCATGCCAACAAAAATACAAGGATCACGTCTACCAAATTTGGGGCCAACACTCTTTCTGAAGAAATTTTAAAAAATCTTAAACCGCAAAAAGTTTCAAAAATCATGAAAAATAGAAAATGAGTGGTCTTGTCATGAAACTTCACGTGAAGGCTTAAGGGACTATTGTATGAATTTACAAGCCATAAAAATGGCATTGGCACGTAGAAATATGAAGATGTGCCTAAACCCACCTACCACTTTATCGATCCACGACTTGCGCATCCCGTCTCTCTGGCCGGCGTAATGCTCCCCCGCCTGCCTGCCTGCCCGTTCGTTTCGTCGGTTGGCTTAGGCATACGAAGTTCATTCCCAGTCTAAGATCAGACCGGACTAAGGGTTGCAGCAGTAGGATCGGTAGCATGCAGAGGGGGACCCATCGATCCCCGGCTTGTGCATCCCGCCGCTCTGGCTGGCTGAGCGCCCGCACGCTCGTTTCATGGGTTGACTTAGGCATATGGAGTTCATTCCCAGTCTAAGCATACGGAGTTCATTCCCAGTCTAAGATTGGACCAGATCGAGGGTTACGGCAACACATGCTGGTCTCGGGCATGTGCTGCGGCTGCATTTTTCTTCATCGGGGCACCATCGTCGGAGAACCTGACCGACGACATTGGGGTTCCAGCCTTAGGGGGGCTGGGGGGTGTATGCACATGATGTGCGATGGGTGCTGGTACTTGGGCCCTATATTGGCCCCCTATCCCTCATAAAGCCTCAAGAACTCACACCCCCTTAAAGTGCATTTGAGATTTTATAGGTTTGCTACCAGTAGCCATTAACGTGTTTGAAATGGGGACATTTTTTTCAAATGGTCACAAAATCTTGTAAACTTTGAGTTTTTAGCTGAATTTTTTTGTGCATGCCAACAAAAATACAAGGATCACGTCTACCGAGTTTGGGGCCAAAACTTCTTCCAAAAAAATTTTAAAAAAATCCCGAACCATAAAAAGTTTTAAAAATCGTGAAAAATAAAAAACGAGTCGTCTTGCCATGAAACTTCACGTGAAGGCTTAAGGGACCATTGTATGAATTTACAAGCCATAAAAATGGCATTAGCAGGCAAAAATATGAAGATGTGCCTAAACCCACCTACCACCCTATCGATCCACGGCTTGCACATCCCGTCTCTCTGGCCGACGTAGTGCCCGCCCGCCTGCCCGCTCATTTCGTCGGTTGGCTTAGGCATACGGAGTTCATTCCTAGTCTAAGATCGGACTGGACTGAGGGTTGCGGCAGCAGGATCGGCAGCACACAGAGGGGGACTCGATCGATCCCTGGCTTACGCATCCTGCCCCTCTGGCTGGCTGAGCGCCCGCACGCTCGTTTCGTGGGTTTACTTAGGCATACAGAGTTCATTCCCATTCTAAGCATACGAAGTTCATTCCCAGTCTAAGATCGGACTGGACCGAGGGTTGTGGCAGCACATGCTGGGCTCAGGCATGTGCTGGTGCCGTATTTTTCTTTGCCGGGGCACCATCGCCGGAGCATCGTCGGAGAACCTGACCGACGGCAATGGGGTTCCGACGATCGGGGGGCCAGGGGGTGTGCACACACGATGTGCGATGGGTGCTGGTGCTTGGCCCTTATATTGGCCCCCTATCCCTCATCAAACCTCAAGAACTCACACCCCCTTAAAGAGCATTTGAGATTATACAGGTTTGCTGCCAATAGCCATTAAAGTGTCTAAAATGGGGACACTTTTGTCAAATGGTCACAAAATCTTGTACACTTCAAATTTTTAGCTAAATGTTTTTTTGCAAGCCAACAAAAATACAAGGATCACGTCTATCAAGTTCGGGGCCAAAAATCCTTCCAAAAAAATTTTGAAAAATCCTGAACCGTAAAAAGTTTTAAAAATCGTGAAAAATAAAAAACGAGTCATCTTGCCATGAAACTTCACGTGAAGGCTTAAGGGACCATTGTATGAATTTACAGGCCATAAAAATGGCATTGGCATGTAGAAATATGAAGATGTGCGTAAACCCACCTGCCACCCTATCGATCCATGGCTTGCACATCCTGCCTCTCTAGCTGGCATAGGGCCCGCCCGCCCATCTACCCACTCGTTTCGTCGTTGGCTTAGGCATACGGTGTTCATTCCCAATCTAAGATCAGATCAGATCGAGGATTGCGGTAGCAGGATCGACAGCACGCAGAGGGGGACCTGATCGATCCTCAGATTACTCATCCATCCTCTCTGGATGGCTGAGGCCCGCACGCTCTTGTCATGGGTTGACTTAGGCATTCAAAGTTCATTCCCAGTCTAAGCATATGGAGTTCATTCCCAGTCTAAGATCGGATCAGACCGATGCTTGCGACAGCACATGCTGGGCTCGGCCATGTGATGGTGCCGCATTTTTCTCCGCCAGGGCACCATCGTCGGAGAACCTGATCGGCAGCATTGGGTTTCCAATGATCGGGGGGGCCGGGGGTGTGCGCAGATGATGTGCGATGGTTGCTGGTACTTGGCCCATATATTGGCCCCCTATCCCTCATCAAACCTCGAGAACTCACACTCCCTTAAAGAGCATTTGAGATTTTACAGGTTTGCTGCCAGTAGCCATTAAAGTGTCTGAAATGGGGACACATTTTTCAAATACTCATAAAATCTTGTACATTTCCATCATACGGAGTTCATTCCCATCTAAGATCAGATCGAAGCGAGGGTTGCGGCAGCACATTCTGGGCTCGAGCATGTTCTGCTGCCACATTTTTCTTCGTCGGGGCACCATCATTGGAGCATCGTCGGAGAACCTGACCGGCGGCATTAGGGTTTCAGCGATTGGGGAGCCCGAAGGGGTGTGTGCGTACATGATGTGCAATGGGAGCTGGTACTTAGCCCTTATATTGGCCCCCTGTCCCTCATCAAACCTTGAGAACTCACACCGCCTTAAAGAGCAACTGAGATTTTACAGGTTTGCTGCCAGTAGCCATTAAAGTGTCTGAAATGGGGACACTTTTTTCAAATGGTCACAAAATCTTGTACACTTCAAGTTTTTAGCTGATTTTTTTTGGCATGCCAAAAAAAAATACAAGGATCATGTCTCCCAAGTTTGGGGCCAAAAATCCTTTCAAAAAAATTTTAAAAAGTTTCAAAAATTGTGAAAAATAGATAACGAGTCTTCTTGCCATGAAACTTCACGTGAAGGCTTAAGGGACCATTGTCTGAATTTACAAGCCATAAAAATGGCATTGGCATGCAGAAATATGAAGATGTGCCTAAACCCACCGACCACCCTATCGATCCACGGCTTGCGCATCCCGTCTCTCTGGCCGTCGTAGTGCCCGCCCGCCCGCCCACTTGCTTTTTTCGTCGGTTGGCTTAGGCATATGAAGTTCATTCCCAGTCTAAGATTGGACTGGACCGAGGGTTGCAATAGCAAGATCAGCAGCACCCAGAGGGGGACCCAACCGATCCCCGACTTGCGCATCCCGCCCCTCTGGCCGGCTGAGTACCCGCACGCTCGTTTCGTGTGTTGACTTAGGCATACGGAGTTCATTCCCAGTCTAGGATTGAACCGGACTGAGGGCTGCGGCAGCACATACTGGGCTCGGGCATGTGCTGGTGCCGTATTTTTCTTCGCAGGGGCACCATTGCTGAAGAACCTAGCCGGCGGCAATGGGGTTCCGACGATCGAGGGGGCCGGGGGGGTTCTGCGCACATGATGTGCGATAGGTGCTGGTACTTGGCCCTTATATTGGCCCCCTATCCCTCATCAAACCTCGAGAACTCACACCCCCTTAAAGAGCATTCGAGATTTTACTGGTTTGCTACCAGTAGCCATTAAAGTGTCTGAAATGCGGACAATTTTTTCAAATGGCCACAAAATCTTGTACACTTCGAGTTTTTTGCTGATTTTTTATGCATGCCAAAAAAAATACAAGGATCACGTCTACCAAGTTTGGGGCCAAAACACCTTCCGAAAAAATTTTAAAAAATCTCGAACCGTAAGAAGTTTCGAAAATCATCAAAAATAAAAAACGAGTCGTCTTGCCATGAAACTTCACGTGAAGGCTTAAAGGATAATTGTATGAATTCACAAGCCATAAAAATGCTATTGGCACTCAAAAATATGAAGACGTGCCTAAACCCACCTACCACCCTATCGATACACGGCCTGTGCATCCCGTCTCTCTGGTCGGCATAGTGCTCGCCTGCCCGCCCGCCCACTCGTTTCGTCGGTTGGCTTAGGCATACGGGGTTCATTCCCAGTCTAAGATTGGATTGGACCGAGGGTTGCGGCAGCACATGCTGGGTTCGGGCATGTGCTGGTGCCACATTTTTCTTCGTCGGGGCACCATCATTGGAGCATCGTCGGAGAACCTGACCGGCGACATTGGGGTTCCGATGATCGTGGGGGCCGGGGGGTGTGCGCACAAGATGTACGATGGGTGCTGGTACTTGGCCCTTATATTGGCCCCCTATCCCTCATCAAACCTCGAGAACTCACACCCACTTAAAGAGCATTTGAGATTTTATAGGTTTGCTGCCGGTAGCTAGTAAAGTGTCTGAAATGGGGACACTTTTTTCAAATGGTCACAAAATCTTGTACACTTTGAGTTTTTAGCTAAATTGTTTTGTGCATGCCAAAAAAATACAAGGATCACGTCTACCAAGTTTGGGGCCAAAAGTCTTTCCGAAAAAATTTTAAAAAATCTCGAACAGCAAAAAGTTTCAAAAATCATGAAAAATAGAAAATGAGTCGTCCTGCCATGAAACTTCACGTGAAGGCTTAAGGGACCATTGTATGAATTTACAAGCCATAAAAATGGTATTGGCAAGCACAAATATGAAGATGTGCCAAAACCCACCTACCCCCCTATCGATCCACGGCTTGCGCATCCCGTATCTCTTGCACGCGTAGTGCCCGCCCGCCTACCCGTCTGCTCGTTTCGTCGGTTGGCTTAGGCATACGGAGTTCATTCCCAGTCTAAGATCAAACCAAACTGAGGGTTGTGGCAGTAGGATTGGCAACACATAGAGGGGGACCCGATTGATCCCCGGCTTGTGCATCCCGCCCCTCTGGCCGGCTGAGCGCCCACACGCTCATTTCAGGGGTTGACTTAGGCATACGAAGTTCATTCGCAGTCTAAGCATACGGAGTTCATTCCCAGTCAAAGATTAGACAGGATCGAGGGTTACGGCAGCACATGCTGGGCTCGAGCATGTGCTGGTGCCGCATTTTTCTTCACCAGGGCACCATCATCGGAGCATCACCAGAGAACCTAACCGGCGACATTGAGGTACCGACGGCATTGGGGTTCCGACGATCGGGGGACCGGGGGAGGTCTGTGCACATGATATGCGATGGGTGCTGGTACTTGTCCCTTATATTGGCCCCCTATCCCTCTTCAAACTTTGAGAACTCACACCCGCTTAAAGAGCATTTGAGGTTTTACAGGTTTGCTACCAGTAGCCATTAAAGTGTCTGAAATGGGGACACTTTTTTTAAATGGCCACAAAATCTTGTACACTTTGAGTTTTTAGCTGAATTTTTTTGTACACGGCAACAAAAATACAAGGATCACGTCTGCAAAGTTTGGGGCCAAAACTCCTTTCGAAAAAATTTTAAAAAATCACGAACCGTAAAATGTTTCAAAATTGTGAAAAATAGAAAACGAGTCGTGTTGCCATGAAACTTCACGTGAAGGCTTATGGGACCATTGTATGAATTTACGGTCCAAAAAAATGGCATTGGCATGCAAAAATATTAAGATGTGCCAAAACCCACCTACCACCCTATCGATCCACGACTTGCTTATCCCATCTCTCTGGCCGACGTAGTGCCCTCCTGCCCGCCCGCCCGATCGTTTCGTCAGTTGGCTTAGGCATAGGGAGTTCATTCCCAGTCTAAGATCAGACCGAACTAAGGGTTGTTGTAACAAGATCGGTAGCATGCAGAGGGGGACTCGGTCAATCCCCGGCATGCGCATCCCACCCCTCTTGCCGACTGAGCGCCCGCACGCCTGTTTCATGGGTTGACTTAGGAATACATCGTTCATTCCAAGTCTAAGCATATAGAGTTCATTCCTAGTCTAAGATCAGACCGGACCGAGGGTTGCGAAAGCAGATCCTGGGCTCGGGCATGTGCTGGTGCTGAATTTTTCTTCATCGGGGCACCATCGTCGAAGCATCACCGAAGAACCTGACCGGCGGCATTGGGGTTCCGACGATCGGGGGGCCGGGGGAGGTGCGCGCACATGATGTGTGATGGGTGCTGGTACTTGGCCCTTATATTGGCCCCCTACCCCTGATCAAACCTCGAGAACTCACACCCCCTTAAAGAGCATTTGAGATTTTACAGGTTTGTTGCCAATAGCGATTAAAGAGTCTGAAATGGGGACACCTTTTTCAAATGGTCACAAAATCTTGTACACTCCCAGTTTTTAGCTGATTGTTTTTGTGCATTACAACAAAAAGACAGGGATCACGTCTGCCAAGTTTCGGGCCAAAACACCTTTCAAAAAAATTTTAAAAAATCTTGAACCCCAAAAAGTTTGAAAAATCATGAAAAATAAAAAACGAGTCATCTTGCCATGAAACTTCACGTGAAGGCTTAAGGGATCATTGTATGAATTTACAAGCCATAAAAATGGCATTGGCATGTAGAAATATGAAGATGTGCCTAAACCCACCTACCACCCTATCGATCCACGGCTTGCGCATCCAGTCTCTCTGGCCGGCGCAATGCCCGCCCGGCCGCCCGGTTGTTTCGTCGGTTGGCTTAGGCATACGGAGTTCATTCCGAGTCTAAGATCAAACCAGACCGAGGGTTGCGACTGCACATGCTAGGCTCGGGCATGTGCTGGTGCCGAATTTTTCTTCGCTGGGGCACCACCGTCAGAGCATCGTCGGAGAACCTGACCGGCAGCATTGAGGTTCCAGCGATCGGGGGGGCCGGGGGGTGTGCGCACATGATGTGCGATGGGCGCTGCTACTTGGCCCTTATATTGGCCCCCTATCCCTCATCAAACCTCGGGAACTCACACCCTCTTAAAGAGCATTTGAGATTTTATAGGTTTATTGCCAGTAGCCATTAATGTGTCTGAATGGGGACACTTTTTTCAAATGGTCACAAAATCTTGTTCACTTCGAGTTTTTAGCTTAATTTTTTTGTGCATGCCAAAAAAAATACAAGGATCACGTCTACCAAGTTTTTGGCCAAAACTCCTTCCGAAAAAATTTTAAAAAATCCCGAACTGCAAAAAGTATCAAAAATTTTAAAAAATAGAAAACGAGTCGTCTTGCCATGAAACTTCACGTGAAGGCTTAAGGGACCATTGTATGAATTTACAGGCCATAAAAATGGCATTGGCACGTAGAAATATGAAGATGTGCCTAAACCAACCTACCACCCTATCGATCCACGGCTTGCGCATCCCGTCTCTTTGGCCGACGTAGTGCCCGCCCGACCGCTCGCTCGTTTTTTTGGTTAGCTTAGGCATATGGAGTTCATTCCCAGTATAAGATCATACCAGACCGAAGGTTGCGGCAGCAGGATCGGCAGCACGCAGAGGGGGACCCGACTGATCCTCGGCTTGTGTATCCCGCCCCTCTGGCCGGCCGAGCGCCTGCACGTTCGTTTCATGGGTTGACTTAGGCATATGGAGTTCATTCCCAGTCTAAGCGTACGGAGTTCATTCCCAATCTGAGATCGGACCAGACCAAGGGTTGCGGCAGCATATGCTAGGCTCGGGCATGTGCTGGTGTCGCATTTTTCTTCGCTAGGGCACCATCGTCGGAGAACCTGATCGACGGCATAAGGGTTTCGACGATCGGGGGGGCTGGGGGTGTGCGGACATGATGTGCGATGGGTGCTGGTACATGGCCCTTATATTGGCCCCCTATCCCTCATCAAACCTCGAGAACCCACACCCCTTTAAAGAGCATTTGAGATTTTACAGGTTTGCTGCCAGTAGCCATTAAAGTGTCTGAAATGGGGACACTTTTTTCAAATAGTCACAAAATCTTGTACACTTCCAGTTTTTAGCTGATTTTTTATGTGCATGCCAACAAAAATACAAGGATCACGTTTACAAAGTTTGGGGCCAAAACTCCTTCCAAAAAAATTTTAAAATATCCCGAATCGTAAAAATTTTCAAAAATCATGAAAAATAGAAAATGAGCCGTCTTGTCATGAAACTTCACGTGAAGGCTTAAGGGACCATTGTATGAATTTACAAGCCATAAAAATGGCATTGGCACGTAGAAATATGAAGATGTGCCTAAACCCACCTACCACCCTATCGATCCACGACTTGCGCATCCCGTCTCTCTGGCCGGCATAGTGCCCACCCGCCCGCCCGCTCGTTTCATCGGGTGGCTTAGGCATACGGGGTTCATTCCCAGTCTAAGATCGAACCAGACTGAGGGTTGTGGTAGCACATGCTGGGTTCGGGCATGTGTTGGTGCCACATTTTTCTTCGCCAGGGCTCCATTGGCGAAGCATTGTCGGAGAACTTGACTGGCGGCATTGGGGTTCCGGCGATTGGGGGGTGTGCGCACATGATGTGCATGGGTGCTGGTACTTGGCCCTTATATTGGCCCCATAGCCCTCATCAAACCTGGAGAACTCACACTCCCTTAAAGAGCATTTGAGATTTTATAGGTTTGTTGCCAGTAGCAATTAAAGTGTCTAAAATGGGGACACTTTTTTCAAATGGTCACAAAATCTTGTACACTTCACGTTTTTAGCTGAATTTTTTTGTGCATGCCAAAAAAAATGCAAGGATCACGTCTATCAAGTTTGGGCCAAAACTCCTTCCGAAAAAGTTTTAGAAAATCATGAACCACAAAAAGTTTCAAAAATCATGAAAAATAGAAAATGAGTCGTCTTGCCATGAAACTTCACGTGAAGGCTTAAGGGACCATTATATGAATTTACAGGCCATAAAAATGGCATTGGCACGTAGAAATATGAAGATGTGCATAACCAACCTACCACCCCATCGATGAATTGCTTACGCATCCCGTCTCTCTGGCCAGCGTAGTTCTCGCTCGGCCGCTCATTTCGTCAGTTGGCTTAGGCATACGGAGTTCATTCCTAGCCTAAGAATAGACCGGACTGAGGGTTGCAGCAGCAGGATCGACAGCACGTAGAGGGGTACCCGATCGATCCCCAGCTTGCGCATCCCGCATGTTGGTTTCATGGGTTGACTTAGGCATACGAAGTTCATTCGCTGTCTAAGCTCGAACCGGATCGAGGGTTGTGGCAGCACATGCTGGGCTCGGGCATGTGCTGGTGCTGTATTTTTCTTCGTCGGGGCACCATCACCGAAGCATCACCGGAGAACCTGATCGGCGACATTGGGGTTCCGACGATCAGGGGAGCCGGGGGGGTGCGCGCACATGATGTGCGATGGGTGCTGGTACTTGGCCCTTATATTGGCCCCCTATCCCTCATCAAACCTCGAGAACTCACACCCCCTTAAAGAGCAATTGAGATTTTACAGGTTTGCTGCCAGTAGCCATTAAAGTGTCTAAAATGGGGACACTTTTTTCAAATGGTCACAAAATCTTGTACACCTCGAGTTTTTAGCTGAATTTTTTTGTGCATGCCAACAAAAATAAAAGGATCATGTCTACCAAGTTTGGGGCCAAAACTCCTTGCAAAAAAGTTTTAAAAAATCCCAAATCGTAAAAAGTTTAAAAAATCGTGAAAAATGGAAAACGAGTCGTCTTGCTATGAAACTTCACGTGAAGGCTTAAGGGACCTTTGCATGAATTTACAAGCCATAAAAATGGCATTGGCACATAGAAATATGAAGATGTGTCAAACCCACCAACCATCCTATCGATCCTCGGCTTGCGCATCCCGTCTCTCAGGCCAACGTAGTGCTCACTCTCCCGCTCGTTTCGTTGGTTGGCTTAGGCATATGGAGTTCACTCCCAATCTAAGATTAGATCAGATCGAGGGTTGTGGCAGCAGGATCGGCAACACGCAGAGGGGGACCCAGCCGATCCCTGGCTTACAGGCCGGCGTAGTTCCCGCTTGTCCGCCCGCCCTCTCGTTCCTTCGATTGGCATACACATACGGAGTTCATTCCCAGTCTAAGATCAGATCGGACTAAGGGTTGCGGCAGCAGGATCAACAACACGCGAAGGGGGACCCGATCGATCCCCGGCTTGCGTATCTCGCCCCTTTGGCCGGCTGAGTGCCCGCACGCTCGTTTCGTGGGTTGACTTAGGCATACGGAGTTCATTCCCAGTATAAGCATATGAAGTTCATTCCCAGTCTAAGATCGAACCGGACCGAGGGTTGCAGCAGCACATGCTGGGCTCGGGCATGTGTCGGTGCCGCATTTTTCATCGTCGGGGCACCATCACCGAAGAACCTGACCGGAGGCACTAGGGTTTCGGCGATTGGGGGACCAGGGGGTATGCGCACATGATGTGCGATGGGTGCTGGTACTTGGCCCTTATATTGGCCCATTATCCCTCGTCAAACCTCGAGAACTCACACCCCCTTAAAGAGCATTCGAGATTTTACAGGTTTGCTGCCAGTAGCCATTAAAGCGTCTGAAATGGGGACACTTTTTTCAAATGGTCACAAAATCTTACACACTTCGAGTTTTTAGCTGAATTTTTTTGTGCAAGCCAAAAAAAATACAAGGATCACGTCTACCAGGTTTAGGGCCAAAACTCCTTTGAAAAAAATTTTAAAAAATCTCAAACTACAAAAAGTTTCAAAAATCATGAAAAATAGAAAATGGGTCGTCTTGGCATTAAACTTCACGTGAAGGCTTAAGGGACCATTGTATGAATTTACAAGCCATAAAAATGGCATTGGCACATAGAAATATGAAGATGTGCCTAAACCCACCTACCACCCTATCGATCCATGGCTTGTGTATTCCGTCTCTCTGGCCGACGTAGTGCCCGCCCGCCCGCCCGCCCGTTCGTTTCGTCGGTTGGCTTAGGCATACGGAGTTCATTCCCAGTCTAAGATTGGACTAGACTGAGGGTGGCAGCAGCAGGATCGGCAGCACGCAGAAGGGGACCCGACCGATCCCTGGCTTGCGCATCCCGCCCTTCTGGCCGGCTGAGCGCCCGCACGCTCATTTCATGGGTTGACTTAGGCATACGGAGTTCATTCCCAGTCTAAGATCGGATTGGACTGAGGGTTGCAGCTACACATGCTGGGCTCGGGCATGTCCTGGTGCCTCATTTTTCTTCGCGGGGGCACCATCGTCGGAGCATCTCCGGAGAACCTGACCAACGGCATTGGTTTTCTGCGATCTGGGGGGCCGGGGGGGTGTGCGCACATGATGTGCGATGGGTGGTGGTACTTGGCCCTTATATTGGCCCGTTATCCCTCATCAAACCTCGAGAACTCACACCCCCTTAAAGAGCATTTGAGATTTACAGGTTTGCTGCCAGTAGCCATTAAAGTGTCTGAAATGGGGACACTTTTTTCAAATGGTCACAAAATCTTGTACACTTCGAGTTTTTAGCTGAATTTTTTTGCGCATGCCAACGAAAATACAAGGATCATGTCTACCAAGTTTGGGGCCAAAACTCCTTCCAAAAAAATTTTCAAAAATCATGAACCGTAAAAAGTTTTGAAAATCGTCAAAAATAGAAAACGAGTCGTCTGGCCATGAAACTTCACATGAAGGTTAAGGGACCATTGTATGAATTTACAAGCCATAAAAATAGCATTGGCACGCAAAAATATGAAGATGTGCCCAAACCGACCTACCACCCTATCGATCCATGGCTTGCGCATTCCGTCTCTCTGGCCGACGTAGTGCCCGCCCGCCGGCCCGTTCATTTCATCGGTTGGCTTAGGCATACGGAGTTCATTCCCAGTCTAAGATTGCACCAGATTGAGGGTTGCGACAGCAGGATCGACAGCACGTAGAGGGGCACCCAATCGATCCCTTGCTTGCGCATCCCGCCCCTCTGGCCTGCTGAGCGCCCGCACGCTCATTTCATGGGTTGACTTAGGCATACGGAGTTCATTCCCAGTCTAAGCATATGGAGTTCATTCCCAGTCTAAGCATACGGAGTTCATTCCCAGTCTAAGATCGGACCAAATCGAGGGCTGCGACTACACATGCTAGGCTCGGGCATGTCCTGGTGCCGCATTTTTCTTCGCGGGGGCACCATCGTCGGAGCATCGCTGGAGAACCTGCCCGTGGCATTGGGTTTCCGGCGATCTAGGGGGTCGAGGGGTGTGCTCACATGATCTGCGATGGGTGCTGGTACTTGGCCCTTATATTGGCCGCTATCCCTCATCAAACCTCGAGAACTCACACCCCTTTAAAGACCATTTAAGATTTTACAGGTTTGCTGCCAGTAGCCATTAAAGTGTCTGAAATGGGGACACTTTTTTCAAATGGTCACAAAATCTTGTACACTTCGAGTTTTTAGCTGAATTTTTTTGTGCATGCCAACAAAAATAAAAGGATCACGTATACCGAGTCTTTTGCCAAAACTCCTTCCGAAAAAATTTTAAAAAATCCCGAACCGTAAAAAGTTTCCAAAATCGTAAAAAATAGAAAACCAGTCGTCTTGCCGTGAAACTTCACGTGAAGGCTTAAGGGACCATTGTATGAATTTACAAGCCATAAAAATGGCATTGGCATGCAGAAATATGAAGATGTGCATAACCCACCTACCACCCCATCGATCCACCGCTTACGCATCCCGTCTCTCTGGCCGGCGTAGTGCCTGCACGGTCGCTCGTTTCGTCAGTTGGCTTAGGCATACTGAGTTCATTCCCAGTCTAAGATCAAACCAGATCGAGGGTTGCTGTAGCAGGATCTGCAGCACGCAGAGGGGGACCCGGTCGATCCTCGACTTGTGCATCCTGCCCCTCTGGTCGGCTGAGCGCCCGCACGCTCGTTTCGTGGGTTGACTTAGGCATCCCAGTCTAAGATTGGACTGGATTGAGGGTTGCGGCAGCACATGCTGGGCTCGAGCATGTGCTGGTGCCACATTTTTCTTCGTCGGGGCACCATCGCCAGAGCATCACTGGAGAACCTAATCGACGGCAATGGGGTTCCGACGATCGGGGGGCCGGGGGGGTGTGCGCACATGATTTGTGATGGGTGCTGGTACTTGGCCCTTATATTGGCCCCCTATCCCTCATCAAACCTTGAGAACTCACACCCCCTTAAAGAGCATTTGAGATTTTACAGGTTTGCTGCCAGTAGCCATTAAAGTGTCTAAAATGGGGACACTTTTTTCAAATGGTCACAAAATCTTGTACACTTCGAGTTTTTAGCTGAATTGTTTTTTGCATGCCAATAAGAATACAAGGATCACGTCGACCAAGTTTGGGGCCAAGACTCCTTCCGAAAAAATTTAAAAAAATCTCAAACCGTAAAAAGTTTCAAAACTCGTGAAAAATAGAAAATGGGCCGTCTTGCCATGAAACTTCACGTGAAGCCTTAAGGGACCATTGTATGAATTTACAAGCCATAAAAATGGCATTGGCACGTAGAAATATGAAGATGTGCCTAAACCCACCTACCACCCTATAGATCCACGGCTTACGCATCCCGTCTCTCTGGCCGGCGTAGCACCCGCCCGTCTGCTCGTTTCGTCGGTTGGCATAGGCATATGGAGTTCATTCCCAGTCTAAGATCGGACCAGACTGAGGGTTGCGGCAGCAGGATCGGTAGCACACAGAGGGGGACCCGGCCGATCCCCAGCATGTGCATCCTGCCCCTCTGGCCGGCTGAACGCCTGCACGCTCGTTTTGTGGGTTGACTTAGGCATACGGAGTTCATTCCCAATCTAAGCATACGGACTTCATTCCCAGTCTAAGATTGAACCGGACCGAGGGTTGCAACAGCACATGCTGGGCTCGAGCATGTGCTGGTGCCGCATTTTTCTTCGTCGGGGCACGTTTTTCAAATGGTCATAAAATTTTGTACACTACGAGTTTTTTGCTGATTTTTTTTGTGCATGCCAACAAAAATGCTAGGATCACCTCTACCAGGTTTGGGGCAAAACTCCTTCCAAAAAAAATTAAAAAAATCCTGAACCACAAAGAAGTTTCAAAAATCATTAAAAATAGAAAACGAGTCGTCTTGCGATGAAACTTCACGTGAAGGCTTAAGGGACCATTGTATGAATTTACAAGCCATAAAAATGGCATTGGCACACAGAAATATTGAGATGTGCCTAAACCCACCTACCACCCTATTGATCCATGGCTTGCGCATCTCATCTCCCTGGCCGGCGTAGTGCCGGCTCGCCTACCTGCCCACTTGTTTCATCGGGGCACCATTGTCGGAGAACCTGACCGACGACATTGGGGTTCCGATGATCGGGGGGCCGGGGGGGTGTGCACACTTGATGTGCGATGGGTGCTGGTACTTGGCCCTTATATTGGCCCCCTATCAATCATCAAACCTCGAGAACTCACACCCCCTTAAAGAGCATTTGAGATTTTACAGGTTTGCTGCCAGTAGCCATTAAAGTGTCTGGATGGGGATACTTTTTTCAAATGGTCACAAAATATTGTGCACTTCTAGTTTTTAGCTGAATTTTTTTGTGCATGCCAAAAAAAATGCAAGGATCACGTCTACCAAGTTTGGGGCCAAAAATCCTTCTGAAAAAATTAAAAAAAATCCCGAACCGTAAAAAGTTTCAAAAATTGTGAAAAATAAAAAACGAGTCGTCTTGCCATGAAACTTCACGAGAAGGCTTATGGGACCATTGTATGAATTTACAAGCCATAAAATGGCATTAGCACATAGATATATGAAGATGTGCCTAAACCCACCAACCACCCTATCGATCTACGGCTTGCGCATCCCGTCTCTCTGGCCGGCGTAGTGCCCGCCCGCCCGTCCGCTCGTTCCATCGGTTGGGTTAGGCATACGGAGTTCATTCCCAGTATAAGATCAGACCAGATCGAGGGTTACGGCAGCAGGATTGGCAGCACGTAGAGGGGGACCCGGTCGATCCCCGGCTTGTGCATCTTGCCCCTCTGGCCGGCTGAGCGCCCGCATGCTCATTTCGTGGGTTGACTTAGGCATACGGAGTTTATTCCCAGTCTAAGGATACTTAGTTTATTCCCAGTCTAAGATCAGACTAGACTGAGGGTTGCGGCAGCACATGCTGGGCTCAGGCATGTGCTGGTGCCGTATTTTTCTTCGTCGGGCCATCATCACCGGAGCATCACCGGAGAACCTAATCGGCGGCATTGGGGTTCCGACGATCGGGGGGCCGGGGGGTGTGCGCACATGATGTGTGATGGGTGCTGGTACTTGGCCCTTATATTGGCCCCCTATCCCTCATCAAACCTTGAGAACTCACACCCCCTTAAAGAGCATTTGAGATTTTACAGGTTTGCTGTCAGTAGCCACTAAAGTGTCTGAAATGGGGACACTTTTTTCAAATGGTCACAAAATCTTGTACACTTCGAGTTTTTAGCTGAATGTTTTTATGCATGCCAACAAAAATACAAGGATGACGTCCACCAAGTGTATTGCCAAAAATCCATTGAAAAAAAATTTTAAAAAATCCCGAACCGTAAAAAGTTTCAAAAATCAGGAAAAATAGAAAATGAGTCGTCTTGCCATGAAACTTCACGTGAAGGCTTAAGAGACCATTGTATGAATTTACAAGCCATAAAAATGGCATTGGCACATAGAAATATGAAGATGTGCCTAAACCCACCTACCACCCTATCTATCCACGGCTTGCGCATCCCGTCTCTCTGGCCGACGTAGCGACCGCCCGCCCGCCCGCCCGCTCGTTTCATCGGTTAGCTTAGACATACGGAGTTCATTCCCAGTCTAGGATTGGACTGGACCGAAGGTAGTGGCAGCAGTAGCAACAGCACGTAGACGGGGACCCAACCGATCCCCAGCTTGCGCATCCTGCCCCTCTGGCCGACTGAGCGCCCGCACGCTCGTTTCGTGGGTTGACTTAGGCATACAGAGTTCATTCCCAGTCTAAGCATACGGAGTTCATTCCTAGTCTAAGATTGGACTGGACCGAGGGTTGCGGCAGCACATGTTGGGCTCGGGCATGTGCTGGTGACACATTTTCTTCTCCGGGGCACCATCATCGGAGCATCGCCAGAGAACCTGACCGGCGGCATTGGGGTTCCAACGATCGGGGGGGTCGGGGGGGGTGTGCGCACATGACATGCGATGGGTGCTGGTATTTGGCCCTTATATTGGCCCCCTATTCGTCATCAAACCTCGAGAACTCACACCCCCTTAAAGAGCATTTGAGATTTTACAGGTTTACTGCCAGTAGCCGTTAAAGTGTTTGAAATGGTGACACTTTTTTCAAATGGTCACAAAATCTTGTA